>NC_064626.1:311269631-311572661 GCF_023864275.1 Schistocerca cancellata
GCTGCATAATAAGATTACACAGCTAGTCTAAATTTGTGGGTGTATAAATACCTAATAGGTATACATACCTTTATACAAGTCTCCTCCAAACTGTTTAATATTGCTTGAAGGGTGCCCAGAATTATCTGGTAGCATACGCCAGTGACTGGAAAGTTTCACCTGTGGCAAGAAAGAGTCAGTCTATAAGAGTCTATAAAAGAAGTAAGTAGAAGTTACATATGCAAACTTTTTGCTGCTATAATAATTAGTGTGTATGACACATACCTATCTCTTGGTTTTATCGACTCCCGCATGTTCGTATCTTGCCTACGGATATCATTTTCGACTATAGTCACTAATTTCATGAAAACGTCCGCATCCATTCGCGTGAAATTCCTAAATGAAACTGGATCTTCAAACCTACAACATAAAGTAGATTACATCAGAGCAACAAAATTCAGTATCAAGAATATCGTATGTAAATTACATAATCTAAAACTACAGTATAAGAAATGCTTGAAGAATGTTCAGTAAACCGGTTAAACCGAAAATATGTTGGGAGACTGAAACAGAACTGCGAACTTCATTTCGTAAACACTTGTCCATATACTATTTAGCTCGAGCGCGCCAACTGTAGCCAACAACTGCCGCTGGAGCCTGCTGCCATCGCATGTGAGCACGCTGGGACGCGCATACCATATGTACAAGTTGCATTGTTTCTGAGCGTTCAGCAGCACGGTGGACTCGGCACGCTCAGCGCTGGAATGCACAGTCCGTGTGCCGACGGCTTTAATAACGGGTTTTCGAGTGATTCTCAATTTGCTGGTGCTCAGAAGCGGCATATATACGTATAGGCTTGAACTGAATGCCAATATGGCGCCTCACAGCTCTGTGCTGAAAGGAGATGGCGTGCATATGACGTAGGTGGCTTTGTGCCATCTCATTGGTCAACGCTCAGACGCACACTCAGAATATCTGATATGTTAGACATTGCTCTGCACGTTCGGTAAGACTCCCGAACGTGCTGTTCCACGCTATGACATCAGAAACTCAGCACGATCAACGCTTGGTCTGTGTGCCGATGCACGGCCGCCTACAGGCAACCGTGGCCGACGGCTTTAGGCTAAGGGCAAATTGAGTCGCCTATGGCTAGGCGCAAATTGAGACGCATATAGCACAGGTGACGTGAGCTAGAGATCGGGGATCCACTCCTGAACTGATTCATAGAGTTGAATCTTTCAAAGGAGTGAACAATCAGTGATTCAGAAAAAAAGAACGATAGCTCCAAACGTTTCCTACAGCAGAGAGAGAGAGAGAGAGAGAGAGAGAGAGAGAGAGAGAGAGAGTCGGAGCAGATGAGCGGGGCCTCTGCTGGTCAGAGCACACTGAACGCCGCACAACACAGCCAGTGCCGGCCTCTGCCCTGCTTCTGCATTGGCTGCCTGCATTGTAGTGGCCCATTGGATTTTGTGTTTCACATATGCCGTGCCGTCTCTGTGCTTCCTCTGCCGCATGCAGTGTCTGGCGCACCTTAACTTAGCATCGCACTCCGTCGGCGATCATTTCAGTCGCACATCCTGCCCTCTGGGCAGTTGATGCGAGCAACAGTACAGAGAGCCTCCTAGCGGAGAAATTAAGAACTACTTGCAACAACCTGCTCGCAAGAGAACGGGCGATTTGTCTCGGAGCGGGTGACTGGTGGCCGTTCACCGCTCCCCCACCCTCGGAACTCGCCCGCTCAACGCTCACCCCACCGTTCTCGACTCTAGCCAGAGCGTTGAGCAAAGCAACTCAGGTGTCACTGCTGTCTTAGGTCACTAGAGATGGGCAAAACTGTTCTTTTCAGAGATCGGATCAGAACTGTTCACTCCCTGAAATGAACTAGCTCTTTTTCATGACTCACCACTCATTCACAATAGAAAATAAATGGAAGGCACATTGCCCTTTAAACTTGGTTTATTCCAGTACTATACCTGTATTTTGATCTTATTTGATCCTATTTTGAAGTAACACAGATAATGAGTAAGAATTTTGTATTGTTTATTGAAATTTCCACGATATGACAAAGTTTTTGATTATTGATTTATTTTGCACTATCGTGGATTTTTGGGTGATCGGTAAATGTTGTAACTTGAGATTTACATTAACAATATATTTGGCTATAATGTATTAAAATTTCATTAAACTCGTACAAATACATCACAAGCTATATATTTTTAAAGTGAATGTTTCCTTTTGAAGACTCCTAAAATCGCAAAATCCGTACCAGAATAAGAAACAAAAAATATAAATTTGACTGTAAGACTAAAGTGCTGCATATAGCCTTACGCAGAATAAAACAAGGAAAATATTGGTGTATCACATTTTGCGATACGTTTATCGGTTCGCCTGTAATTAAAGAGTAAATTCGAGTGTCCATAATAAAAATCCTATAGTAAGAGGAGTCGTCAGGAACCTAATCTGATCAGTTTAAACAAATAAAAATAAAATAAAAACAAATGATGTATACATAACATAATAATGTAATATACATAGCGGTATTACTAAGAAGAACAATATCCAGTAGAGACGAACTCCGATGCAGAAGTGCTGAGTCAAGTAGGTCGAGCTGCGAGCTGTATTACTGCGTGAGCTAAGACCGCAGAGACCAGAGTGACACCCGAGTTGCTTTGCTCAACGCTCTGGCTAGAGTTGAGAACGGTGGGGTGAGCGTTGAGCGGGCGAGTTCCGAGGGTGGGGGGAGCGGTGAACGGCTACCAGTCACCCGCTCCGAGACAAATCGTCCGTTCTCTTGCGAGCACGTTGTTGCAAGTAGTTCTTATGTTCTCCGCTAGGAGGCTCTCTGTCCTGTTGCTCGCATCAACTGCCCAGAGGGCAGGACGTGCGACTGAAACGATCGCCGACAGAGTGCGATGCTAAGTTAAGCTGCGCCAGACACTGCACGCGGCAGAGGACGCACAGAGACGTCACGGCATATGTGAAACACAAGATCCAATGGGGCACTGCACAATGAAGGCGGCCAAGGTAGAAGCAGGGCAGAGGCCGGCGCCGGCTGTGTTGTGTGGCGTGCACTGTGCTCTGACCAGCAGAGGCACTGCTGATATGCTCTCTCTCTCTCTCTCTCTCTCTCTCTCTCTCTCTCTCTCTCTCTGCCGTGGGAAACGTTTGGAGCTACCGTTCTTTTTTTCTGAATCACTGATTGTTCACTCCTTTGAAAGATTCAACTCTATGAATCAGTTCAGGAGCGGATCCCCCATCTCTATAGGTCACACAGTAACACAGCTCATGGCTTGACCTGCTTGACTCAGGGCATCGGAGTTCGTCTCTACTGGATATTGTTCTTCGTAGTAATACCGGTATGTATATTACATAATTATGTTATGTACACATCATCTGTTTTTATTTTATTTTTATTTGTTTAAAGTGATCAGATTAGGATCCTCACGACTCATCCTACTACAGGATTTTTTATTATGGACCCTCAAATGTACGCTTTGATTACGAGCGAACTGATAAACGTATCGCAAAATCACCTTTGACCATGATTATGGCTACAAAGCCAAAACCACGATAGTGAAAAATAAATCAATAATCAAAAACTTTGTCATTTCGTGGAAATTTCAATAAACAATACAAAATTCTTACTCATTATCTGTGTTACTTCAAAATAGGATCAAATAAGATCAAAATACAGGTATAGTACTGGAATAAACCAAGTTTAAAGGGCAATGTGCCTTCCATTTATTTTCTATTGTGAATGAGTGGTGAGTCATGAAAAAGAGCTAGTTCATTTCAGGGAGTGAACAGTTCTGATCCGATCTCTGAAAAGAACAGTTTTGCCCATCTCTAGACGTGACACGACAGTACAGCGCGAAACGCACGTGCCGCACGAGTCCAGCACATATTGCGACGCGTACACCATACTTCGCACGCGCCGACTGGCGACGCTCTGCGCTGACAGAACCGAAGCACGCACAACCTGTTATCTTTCTCAAACGATTTTACGGAAACTATTCAGTGAAATTATTTGATTTTTGCCTTACTTGTAGCGTTATATGTCAGCTTCGTGGCGAAGAGCCCATCATCTCGCCAATGACCATTCTTACTGTAATGTAAACATTTTAGTAAGACACTACGCAAGACTCAAAAAGTTTGCAACGAAAATTAGGGGTTGCTATGATTTTGCGTTTGGTGCATATTACACCATATGTTGCTGCGAATGAAATTTAGCTAACATGTTGAATTTTTGTTTAGACTTGGGAGGAGGTCTCTATCTGCCTTCGATCTCGAGAAAATGGATCCCATGTAGCGCGCTCACTTCCGATCTCAATCCCGCGAGAATGAAATACTCGCAACATCTCTCATATCTCCTAAGCCGCTCGAGACATCGAAACGAAAGTTTGGCGAATGATAGCACACAAGGAGGAGAGTGTTTTGCCAATTCTTAAACACACGGAACTTTCTTATCTACGGCTATATATCAGTACTTATACTTCCCTTTTTATTTATTTCACTCCAGTGACTAATTTTTTAAGAGTTGTCGACAGCTATCGAAACAAGAGCTTTCTAGTATGAAACTAAACATGAAATTTCTTCTTTTATGTTACTACACACCGACACTATGAGGTTTTTCGTGAGCTAGCTCTGTGATTGCCAATTACTTGTTTAATGAGGCACTCCGTTTCGGAATTCTGTCTCAATAGCGGTTGTGAGAAGAGTTTGGCAAATTACATTGTGACAAAGGAAGTACAATTAAACCAGCCACCAAGAGAAATGTGGCCGTTACTCACAAACGGTGATGCTTCTTTGAAT
This sequence comes from Schistocerca cancellata, assembly GCF_023864275.1. NCBI lineage: Eukaryota > Metazoa > Arthropoda > Insecta > Orthoptera > Acrididae > Schistocerca > Schistocerca cancellata. The sequence continues at coordinate 311,274,423 of NC_064626.1, forward strand.
GAAAAAAGGTTAACAACTTACACAAAAATAGATTGCCAATTTTGTTGGAATTTTGGTGGAATCCCCGTGTCCCATCGTATTTTTAACACAGAGACTGGAATGGAAACTTAGCAAAGGATTTTATTCCTTCTCATGATCTGAGCAGTATTAAAATAATGACGGGCGTTCCTTCAGGCGGAATGACAGGCACATGCCAGATACTGGTTACTCACCTACGGCTTGCCAAACTGACAATGTGTGATCGCGAATAAAATAGTTATTGAGAAAAATAAACAATTGATCTGTCGCACAACACAATGGTCAGTGTACTGTGAGCAGCGGAGGATAATGCGCGACAGGTATGCACAAGCTAGCCATGTGTCCCTTATGAGCTGGAGTTCGAAAAACATTGTCATGAAAGTAGATCTGCCTTTGTCAGCAGTAGATTTCAACAAATTAAATATATCTAATCATAACACTCTTTTAGGATATTCCTACTTTCGTAATAATACCGGTCATTTTCTTCATTTGTGTAGCCTGTTGTATAATTAGTTTATTAATTCTGATAATGTGCATACAACAATTGAAATGCTTTTTCTCATCACGGCGAACCAATTAAATCATTGTTATTTGTGACTGCTTTTCGACTGTTTCTAGCTTGCAGTGGAAATGTGATGTTCACAAACATGTAGTACAGTGAATCTTATTAAATTATTACAGCCAGCCGGCCGGAGTGGCCGAGCGGTTAAAGGCGCTACAGTCTGGAACCGCTACGGTCGCTGGTTCGAATCCTGCCTCGGGCATGGATGTGTGTGATGTCCTTAGGTTAGTTAGGTTTAAGTAGTTCTAAGTTCTAGGGGACTTATGACCACAGCAGTTGAGTCCCATAGTGCTCAGAGCCATTTGAACCATTTTTTTATTACAGCCATACCCAAGTAATCACAGTGAGACTTCTATACTCCAGATCTTGGACGCTTTTTACCAGGAGCACAAAGGGGTCACATCTGTGGAGATTATCCCTTTCTAAATTTTTGTAACACATCGTACAGATACGCCAGGATACTAGGCAGCGAGAAGATAACCTTGTTTTACTTTCCTTCCTTGCTTCTTAATCACACGATTTTGTAATATTCCATGCTTCTTTACCCACTACGCTCTGTGCCTTCTTGCGATCTGAAAACATCGCAGAAGCATATGATACAATTCCAGCGGCAAATGGCTCATCAACTACTCAAGTATGCATTTCTCTTGACAGAAAAAAAGAAACAAAACAAAACAATACAGATATAAATAACAGAACAGTATAATGTACTAACGAAGAAAGCTGGAGCATTTAAATGGCGAAAAACGAAACACTACCCAAAAGCAATAAAATTTAGTACACAGTAAGGCCAAATTTATCGTATGGGCAATACTACCACGGCTCATATGCGCCTTCCAATGCGAGCACATGGCCAAACTACTTTCCCGCTCCCCGCCTCAAATTTCCCACGGTGCTAGGGAGGTACTCGCGACGCGAGAAACTATGCCTCAACCACAACGCCGCGCGACCTGGCGCAGACGCGTGTCGCGTCCCAGTCGCGTCGCGTCGCAGTTTGCGCGGTCCCATTTGAACCCGTGTAGTTACAAAAACACGCGCCGCGCTGCGTCGCGCCACACGCGCTATACGCGTCTCAATTTGCGCCTAGTGGAACGGCGCTACCGGACAGTCGCGGCACTTTTCGTATGTTACCCCTATCGCGGGTGCATTTTTTGTAGCAACTCAGTTTTGTTAAATAGAAATGTCATCAACTGACTGTATTTATTTTTTATACTTCTGTTTTTGTGACTTAGGACCAAAAACTATGGTGGTGCATATTCCACCACGGCACCTCTGTGAGTTGTTAAAATTATGGTGGTAAATGGATTTCCCTCTTCCCTTTTGTGAGCTGTAGCCATTACCATTAAAAAATAATGAACTGTGTTTTATGTTTTTATTTTACGTTTTACTTTATTTAAATAATTGATATTAAATTTTACTTACCACAACGCGAAAAACATCCTAGATACTTTATCACGCAATAAAGGTATGAGCTGAAATAGGTCACGCTAATGTGTACTGTAGAAGCGAAGCAATGTGTTCGGACGACTGTAATGATCCCACGACAAACAGAAACTAATTGTTGTAGCAGTTTTCATACACCTGGTGCAGAACAAGATGTCAGGCATAGACAGAGGTGATAAGACATATCCCAAAAAGCTTTGGGGTACCCCTAAGTTGGTGGTAAGTATGCTTCCTAAAAAGCACAAATGATACATTAATTCTGTGATATGTATACTTTTCAAGCCCCTTCCACAAACTACTTTGATGCTAACCATATTTCCCAAGAACCATTAAAACACAGTTGTTTGGTGGAATATATACTTCCCACAGTCCTGAAGGCTATATTTCACAACAAACAGAAACCACAGCTGGTGCAGCGAACTGCCACTAGGTGCCGGGAGCGTACTTATTCCCCTAACCCTGTAAAGAAACACATTTAGTGTGAACTATATCCCCCACGACCCGCAACGGAGTTATAGTAGCTGCAACCCGTATCCTTAGCATCAGTACTCAACGAAATTACTCATGTTAGGCCACGTGACGCGATGTTGAGACACTACATTTGTATTCGAAAGAGGCAGGGGTCTAATCCCTTTACGGCTGTCTGCGTTCGAATATTCTGTGCTTTCTCCATATCCGCAAAGGTGATTTCCAGGCTTGTTCATTTAAACAGAACGTAGCCGATTTCCTCCCTGCTGTTGCCGACCACTAAGGGACCTAACTGCTGAGGTCATCGGCCCCTAGACTTACGCAGTACTTAAACTAACTTATGCTACGAACAACACACACAACCATGCCCAAGAGAGGACTCGAACCTCCGGCGGGAGGGGCCGCGCAATCCGTGACATGGCGCCTTTAACCACGCGGCCACAACACGTCTCAGTCTTCTCGATTCCTTGTCCATATTACTTTAATCGCCCTTCCTTCATATTATGTTGTTCTAACGTGTTCCTGATTTTGTCCGTTATAAATGATTTTTTTGAAGATCTGCGATTGTGAAAGCATTGGGTTTGTTGATAAATACCGTTCTTTTATCATATTTTATAGGGCGCGAATTGCGAAATGATTCCCATTTCCAAATGCGTATTTCTTTGTGCTATGCCATTTTTATGTTATGTTTTGGAGGTGTGAGGTTCTGATTTGTTTTGTTGACTTCACTGCAATATATAAAAAACGCGCAATTTTTAATTAATTATCAATTTTTATATGTAGTTAGTGGTGAAATTTGGAAGAACTTGTACTCTATTTGTGCAGAGTCTCACACATGTTAAACGTCACTCACAACTTTCAGTGCACAGTATACATCAAAAATAACTTACATTAAGAAACAGTCACAAAGACGTTTTCAGATGTAGTTGACAGATATTGTTACAGGTACTCCACAAATATGCTTTTGTACAAAAATAGTTCAAATGGCTCTGAGCACTATGGGACTTCAACTTCTGAGGTCATCAGTCCCCTAGAACTTAGAACTAATTAAATCTAACTAACCTAAGGACACCACACACATCCATGCCCGAGGCAGGATTCGAACCTGCGACCGTAGCGGTCGCGCGGTTCCAGACTGTAGCGCCTGGAACCGCTCGGTCACTTCGGCCGGCTGCTTTTGTACAGAAGGTAATTATCTTAACGGTGTGGATTATAATTTGCTTACAACCATTTTACAATGGAGGCTATTTCAGTGTGTAACTATTTTTATTTAAGTATACTGTCGAAGCATCTGAAGAAAGGAAGCGACTCGCTTTCACGTTTTTCATTCAGCATTTTGTCTTCATATTTTCTGTAATGTGTATACATCTCCACTAATCCCAACAGTTCTATTTTATGCCCTTTATTTAGTCGGTGGGGTACTTTGACATTTTGCACTACTTAACCAAATGGGTGTCCCATATTACTTACGTATGTTGTTTGTCTGTTATGTTAAAGCCTACACACACACAACAGCTACAGACATACAAAACATAGGACGCCTATCTGGAAAAGTAGACCAAAATGCCGAAGTACTTCACTGCCTAAATAAAGGGCATAAAATGGATTTGTTAGAAGAACTGGAGATATATACACATTACAGAAAATATAAAGACAAAATGCTAAACGAAAGGTGAATTTCTTCAGATGTTTCGACAATATACTTAAAAGTAGTAATACATACGAATAACCGCCATTGTAAAATAGATGTAAACAATTATCATCCATATCGTTAATATTAATACTTTCTGCACAAAAGCATATCTGTGGTGGATCTGTAACATTATCTGTCAACTACATATAAAAACTGTTTGTTTATGTCAGTTATTCTCAATGTGTACAGTGAACTGAAAGTTGTGAGTGATGGTTAACATGTGTGAGACTCTGCACAAATGTACTGTAAGAAAACTAAGTACAAGTTCTTCCAAATTTCGCCACTGACTACACTTAAAAATCGATAATTAACGAAAAATTGCACGTTTCTTATATATTGCACTAAAATCAACAAAACAAAGTAGAATCTGATACCTCAAAAACATTACATAAAAATGGCATACTTCAAAGAAATACACACTTGAAAATGGGAATCCTTTCCCGAAACACGTCCTGTAAAATATGAATAAAAGAAAATCATGACTGGTAGCAGAAAATTTATTTATATACAAAAACAGTCTAATATATGGCAAACATAAGCATTCTGATCCCTAATACCGCATATTTTTAGGTCTTAGGTGAGTTCTAATTATTTATTTGATATGATAAAAATAGCCTCGGGAAAGTCTGTCATTATGAAACACTTCCACCTGCCGAGCAAGAGTATGAGGCAGGCGAAATACTCTCAGGCTTCAAGAAGAATGTAATCATTCCAATTCCAAAGAAAGCAGGTGCTGGCAGGTGTTAATATTACCGAACTATCAGTTTAATAAGACACGCTTGCAAAATGTTTACAGAATACTTTACACAAGAATGGAAAAACTGATAGAAGCCGACCTCGGGTAAGGTCAGTTTGGATTACAGAGAAAATTAGGAACACGCCAGGCAATACTGGCCCTACTATTTGTAGAATGTAGGTTAAGGAAAGGCAAAACTACGTTCGTTGCAGCTGTAGACTTAGAGAAAGCTTTTGACACTGCTGACTAGAGTACTATATTTGAAATTCTGCGCTAGCAGGAGTAAAATACAGGGAGCGAATCGTTTTACAATTTATGCAGAAACCAGACGGCAGCTACAAGAGTCAAGGGGCATGCAAGGGAAGCAGTGGCCGAGATGGGAGTGAGTCAGGGTTGTAGCCCATCTCCTTAGTTATTCAATCTGTATACTGAGTAATCAGAAAAGGAAACAAAAGAAAAATCCGGAGTAGGTATTAAAGTTCAAGGAGAAGAAATAAAAACTTTGAGGTGTGACGACGACACAGTATTCTGTCAGAGACAGCAAAGAACTTGGAAGGGCAGTTGAAGGGAATGAACAGCGTCTTGAAACGAGGATATAGGTTGAACAGCAACAAAAGCAAAACAAGGGTAATGGAGTGTAGTCGAATTAAATCAGGTGATACTGGGGGAACTAGATTACGAAAAGAGACCCTTAAAGTAGTAGATACGTTTTGCTGTTTGGGAACCAAATAACCGACGACGGCCGAAGTAGAAAGAATAGAAAATGTAGATTGGCAATGGCAAGAAAAGCGTTTCTCAAGAAGAGAAATTTGTTAACATCGAATATTGATTTAAGTGTCAGAAAATCTTTCTGAAAATATTTGTGTAGAGTGTAGTCATGTATGGAATGAAACATAGACGATAAACAGTTTAGGGAAAAGAAACTAGTAAATAGAATCTTCTGAAATTTGGTGCTACAGAAGAATGCTTAAGATTAGATGGGCAGACGAAAATGAGGAGATACTGGATAGAACTGGGGAGACAAGAAATTTGTGGCATAACTTGATTCAGTCTGAGACATCAAGGGCTCACCAATTTAATATTAGAGGGAAGTGTCTGTGCAGGGAGGGCGGGAGGGTAAAAATCGTAGAGGGAGACCGAGAGATGAATACAGTAAGCTGATTCAGAGGGATGTAGGTTGCAGTAGTTCGGAGTTGTAGAGGCTTGCACAGGACAGAGTAGCGTGGCGAGTTGCATCAAATCAGTCTTCGAACTGAAAACTACAACAACAACAACAACAAAAATAGCCCTTCGGGTCGCCTATTACATCAGACCTGGGCTAATGAAATTTTTTAATCGAAGTTTTGCTATAGTTCCTAATTGCCTTAAAGACGTCTAAGTACCTGAGAAATCTATGATTGTTTCATTGGCGCTAGAAGCAAATAGGTATTGCCTCATTTATTTCCGGAACACAAATTACCAGATTAATACGACTTTCCACTATTGTGTCACGTCATATTTTTTGCGTTAATCTACACTTTCAACACTTCATAGCAACATCTATGATGTGGGTTATTTCTTTATGAAGACTTATAAATTGGTGAAATAAGTCTAAAGAAAAAGGGATCTGGTCCTCCACACTTATCTCTGAAGACGACTAGTCTCGTTTTCTTCGAAATGTTATCAAACTGATCAAAGAAATCTTACATCTGTTGCTCAGATTTTTCGTGACTGACATTAAGTGAGCAAAACTCCTATTCCTGGATGATTCACACGTAACAATCAGTTTCCTTGTGCAATGGAATCAATCTTGTACATTCGTTTTTTAATTTTCTCTTTCGCTTTCTGTCGCACATGTTTTATACTATCACAGAACGTTCGGACACTTAGTACTTTGGTACATGACCACTTTGTTGCGAAAGACGTTCATGACTGGCACAACTTGGATAACGTGGCAGATTTGACCAATGGCCAGGGAACCATCGTTTTATTTTTAAAAAATTCATGTCCTTACTCCCTTTCGTTTGATTCAAACTAATGTACAAGTCCTCTTAAGAATTTGGGAAACCCGACTTGCGGAAGGAAAAATAGAGTTTGACAAAACTAAGCGGCGTGCCCATTAAAGAACCCGAGAGAAAAATAAACAAGTACACAGCTGCGCTGTTGGATAAGTTTACTTAAGTGAGTAATACGTGTTAATAATGCAAACGACTGACTGCAGAGCCTGCATGTAAACAGAACAAAATTCATATTGAATTTGATATTTGTAAACAGGTTATAATAATCAAATTTCATTCGTGATGGATTATAATCAACTCCGAGTCTGACATAACCGAAATGAATAAGAAATGAGTTTTCAGTGGAGCGCGCGCTGATTTGAATCTTCTTGGCTGATTAAAACTACGTGCCGGACCGTGACCCAAGCGTGGGACCTTTGCCTTTCCCGGCTGTCTATTGACGTCCTGAGATGCTGGGTATTCCGTCGCATATTAGCGTCTTTCTTGCACGATATTTTGGCAACGTGAACGGTTATCTTCTTCGATGATATCCAGCAGAAACCTGATACCTCATGTTGTCGAAACGATTCATAAATGAATAAGCAAACAACACCTTTCAGTGAAACCATTTTTAACATTTACGGTTTCAAGCGACGTAGTTCGTGATAAAATTATGTGCATTATTAGCCATGGAATCGGATTTACATGAAGTAAGGCGTTAGCATTTAAGAAGAGAAGAAAACATTTTAGTGCATGTTTGTGTTATTAATATGTCCTGCAATAAATTCTCAATGTTGGAGCTATGATACTTCTTACATTTTGAACTGCTTTAGTGTGCACAGTTTTTTTTTTTTTATCTGGCGCTTATTTGCAGGAGAATCAGTAACATGCATTTACAAGATATACACCGGTATGAGAATAACGAGTGAATAGCTTCCACTACGCACTCTGTAAAGTAGCAGGTGGTTCAGAACTTTTCGCTCATCTTTAAAAATCGAACTCTTGTTTACATGAGAATTGTTTATATATTATGGAAGTGAAACGCGTAGTAGACTGGAACAGGAAGTTCGTAACAAAACGAAGACAATGACGCTTCAGAGCGTAGCGCTTCGCCGTCGAAGACAAAGCACATGGTTCAACTAGCTTACTGGTTCAAAGAGAGGACAAGGCCATCCCTGTAAGCTTTGTGTGACACTACTACTGGTAGCGAGTTCTTTGCGGTCCGAAACTGGTTTCGACAGTCAGCGACTACGCTCTAACGTCTCTCTCTCCGTGTGTAAAAACTGCAGATTGATCCACTTACGCTTAAAACTGAGTGGAAATGTACTGTGGTGAAAATAAAACGTGGGAAATAGTAGATATATACATAATTCTGGAACCCTTCAACATGTAGCCCGGATAGCTCAGTCGGTAGAGCATTAGGCTTTTAACCTAAGGGTCCAGGGTTCAAGTCCCTGTTCGGGCGAATATTTTTATCTGTAAATATCGCTCGTAATTACAAATTTGAACCATCCATATTCCGATTTATTAATTTGTATTGCGCTATTATCGCTTGTACTGTATGAGCTACAGGCCTAATCCTACCAATTTTACTCCGAGAACTGCACAGCGTGATTGGGTTTATCCATTTGCCCACCCTGAAAACTGCTCTCACAAAAATACATTTTTTCTCTTATTCTGTCATTTAAGTTTGTTTCGTCTTATCTTCAGCAACGCCTACTTAAATTAGTAGTAAAAGTTGTTAAAGATCTCCTTCAGAGAACTTTAGTACAATTCAAAAGTACTGAAAATATTGAAGATAACATTCGAGTAGTTTACATAACATAGTTCCTGAGAAAGATGATTCATCACTTTCTTCGGAATCTACTTTTGTTGTACTTTTCTGCTTTTGACCAGCTTTCACTACTATCCAAATGACATCACACCTCAATGTGCTTCCTTTTGCACTCAAGTTCTGCTTCAAAGCAAAGAAAAATGAATCATGCTCACTGGTAGGACCATTGTTGCTATGCACATAGAGAAATTAGATATCTTGTATTACAGCAGTGCTGTTATTAGTTGAATAAGATGTGGGTTGGCAGGAGAGCCAACACCGGTTTTGAGAGGAAGCCGAAAGGCACGCGTTTTAGCTCACGCAGGCTGGCATGAGGTCTGGAACATGTCAAGGAAATCAGACTAGCAAAAAAGGACGTAGCTGTGGAATACTTAACTTTAATCCGTAAATGGTGAACGTCGCTCTTGACGGTACATGTTTTACAGCATCAATAGTAATGGCGCCTTGCTAAATCGTAGCAAATGACGTAGCTGAAGGCTATGCTAACTATCGTCTCGGCAAATGAGAGCGTATTTTGTCAGTGAACCATCGCTAGCAAAGTCGGTTGTACAACTGGGGCGAGTGCTAGGAAGTCTCTCTAGACCTGCCGAGTGGCGGCGCTCGGTCTGCATCACTGATAGTGTCGACACGCGGGTCCGACGTATACTAACGGACCGCGGCCGATTTAAAGGTTACCACCTACCAAGTGTGGTGTCTGGCTGTGACACCACATGAGACATTCATTGTAAAAACTGAACACTTAAATTTTTGGATTAAATTATACATTATATTATAATGTTTATAAAAGGTAGGCATAAAGTAACCCGCCATCCGCCCCCGTTGGTATTGCTCACAATAATTTAGCACCCCTGTTCACGACAAATGGTGCACATAAAAGTTAATTAGCTACAAATTATGTAGCTCTCTTTAGGGATACAAGGAATCTCGTCTTAACAGTAATCTGCAGTATTAACCACACACATCTGTGTGTTACCGTAATAGGATAAACAATGAGACAGCAAAAACAATGCTCTTTATTAACAGTTCATTTTCATTCCATAGGCAATAAAAAAAAAACGCAACCATTTATGAAGTGCCGAAATAGAAGGTTTAACTTTTTTTTATTTTCTTTTTTTTTACAGCAGTCCCGTAACTCAAAACGCCTAAAGTTGCCAAACGATCCTTAAGGTACTTTCACACCGAAAACCAACTCCAACAAACAAAAACATACAACTGTTGTATATTTGTGAAACTTATAACTGTTGACAAATGTTGACAACAGTTTCAAACTCTTGTAAACATACGGTCTGCTTTTTATTTTTTGTTAGACAAAAGCAATGGAAATGGATTCTGACTGTGAAATTTTGCCATTTGTTATGGCAGGAGATGATGCTTTTGCTCTTTCAGAGTACATGCTGAAACCATACGCAGGATGGCAAGAGAAGGGCGCAGGAAAAATGTTTAATTGCCTAATATCTCGCGCTAGAAGAGTGGTGAAGAATTTTTTTGGAATTTTGTAAGCAGTTTTCCGGTGTCTTTTTTTAGAACAAACTATGCGCTTATGTCCTAAAAAAGCAAGATTAGTGACTTCTGTAACTGTGTCTTTGCACAGTTTTCTTAGAAGAAATAAAGAAAGTACCACAGTTTACTCACTACCTGGCACTTTTGATGTGGAAGATCCAGAAACAGACAGAGTTTTGGATGGCAATTGGAGGATGCCTCTGCAAAATATATATCTTCAGAGAAAGAAAGGCAATGTAGGAAAAACCGCAAAAAATGTATGAGATGAATTTGCTATCTACTTTGTATCGGATGTTGGTAAAGTGAAATGGCGAGAGGAATATGAATAAATAAATAGTGAAAAGACAAATATAATAAAAAAACTTCCGAACAAAACCCTTACAGATAGGTTTAGTCATTAACAATGAAGCCATTAATTCGCAAACTACTTTGTATCAGATTTTGACAACATGATATGAGAAGAGAAGTGACGTTCCCGTGAAAATACAGTTGTAATTGCAAAATTTCGATGAAAAGTCTTACAGTTTCAGTTAAGCTAGTGAATGAAGTTTTACTTACGATTATAAATCTTTTTTTACCTGGCTTGTTCACGCCTTCCAAATACTTCATATGCTCGTAAAATATCCATTTCGCAACGTAGATGTCAATTGTCCCAGACGCACGTTTAGTTTTGACCATTTTACAATGCTCACGATTGCACTGTGTTGTCATAATGTCCATTTCCTTTTACACTCCACAAGCGGTACAGCAATGTCATCCGAAACTTCTTTAAACAAATCTTCCCTTTTACATCTGTCTTCATAAGCGATATCAGAAGATTCCTAGAGATTTCCTCATTTCAATTTCTAAACGAAACTGAACTGTTGGATCTGTTGACGACTCGTGAGCTGCCATTGACAGCAGACGAAGACACACAGCTGACGACACGGCAAATGAGCATGCGCAAATCACACAACTCTGCCGTGTTTTTGCTCACTGTCCATGAACTGCAAACGCGAGACAAAACTTCCCTCAACAATTCATCTTGATGTTTAAGCTCTTTTGTCTGTGTTTACTTTAACAATAACATTTTTTTTTTCAGCAAAACATGATTTTGTTTTTTGTCCCAGACAGGTTTCACTGCAGTTGCAGCATCATCAGGTTTTTTTTATTATTATGGCTGTTAAACATAATGGATGTTCTTTACTGTTTAAATACATAAAAATATTTGTTTCTAAATCGTAATTACAGATTTTTGAAGAACACACAAAATTGTGTATTCATACCTTCTCACCACATGGTGTGGTTTTCCTGCTGTATTACGTTTTTACAGTGTCTGTTTTTCTTTACAGTTTGTCACTTGCAACTATATACAACTTAATGTAGACAAAATATTTACGCAGAAATTACGATTTCTAAACTGTTACGGCTATGCCTGAGATCAATAATTTATGTGAAAGGGTGTGTGTGTGTGTGTGTGTGTGTGTGTATCTATTTATATTATGTTTTACTTACAGTTTCTTTTTTCATCTTCTTCATTTTAAGTTCTGGTTTTGAGTTGTCACTGTTTACAAGCTGTAATAACAAGATGGCGGGCAGTGGAACAGCTGAAGGTGTGAAAACATGGAGGTAGAATAAGGGGAGATGGCGCTATAGACTTACGCTGTACGTTGTTTTGAAGCCAGTGGGCGGGCCCTGCCGCCATCTTGGATCCCCCAAAACATTAGCAGACGAGTGTTTACAATTCCTTCTTGTTCGTTATTTCTGTCGTGTGCACACGATATTTATTTTATATAGTAAATGTTACAATGTTTTAGTGAACAACACAGCATGAGGAACGCAACTTCAAACGTTTTTCTGGTCTTAAATGCGCATTCGATACAGTAATACGACACCAAAATATGAAGCTTCTGGCCTCAGTACTGTAATTCCTTTTTGTTTATACACTTCGAATAACCTAGAAGAGAAGTATGTGCTATGAAAAGCGTGCTTTCGTAATCCATTTCTATTCACTTTCATTGTGTCTGTGTCGATAATTGATAAAGCCAGAACTCCAAAAGCAATGATTGATAGTTTAGAGGCACCGATTTGTACTCGTTGCATTTTCAAGTCAAATGCAAATTTTAAATGTTGAAGTTTGCAAGAAACTTGCCTTATTTCCTTCGATGTCCCATAGATGTATGCAGGGATGATGTAAACAAGCCAGCTGTCACGTCAACAAAGTGAAAGGTTTGTTAAATTACGAAGGAAAAGAACAGAATTTAAGATTGTCAGGCCCATTGTAGTTCACACATCTACTTTGTTTTTAAATTGTACCTACCAAGTGACATTCAGTGTGTCAAATAACAGCAATTTACGGGGTAACACGACAACACAGGGATTAATGCAATGATCTAAATAGCCTGGGCATAGATAGGGAACTTTGCTTTAACAAATATGTAACCCTTTAAGTACTCATAATTTAACCACTGTAATAGGTGTTCCACACATTTTCCTGAAGATTTAATTAACTACATGTAGTTACATTACATTTATATTAAATTATCGCATTTTAAAACATTAGTCCCCATTTCCAGGATATTTCATGCCAGGACTTTTCAGTTACTTGGGAATAACCAAAGAATGAAAACCAAGTATATTGCTCACCTCCAGAGAGTTCTTCGCATTGGACTGATAGGAAATCTAAAGTCAAATCACAGAAATAAAACCATACTGTAGAACTTTACAGCGCATCAGAATTTCAAGTATATATAAGAAAATAGCGCTTAAATAAGTCCACTTACGAATGAAATGGGATTTGTTTAAACTTTAGACTACAATCAGAACGATTAGTACACCAGTAAGCGACGCAAGCCGGCATTTTTTTTACAAAACACTTCATGACTACACGGAATCAAACTACCAGAAGCGAATGTTTAGGGGTAGCTAACATAGCGGATCTTGACTTGGGTCGGCTTCAAGTTTGTGACGTCATGACAACTCCTCTTATTTTTACCTCCATGTGTGAAAACGAGATGGTGGCCAGTGGAACAGTTGAAGATGTCATTGGCGATTGTTTTGGATTTCTCAGGGGTAGGTGTGTGTGTGTTTGGGGGGGGGGGGGGAGTTCTATAGGTTGGTAATATCTAATAATTCTTTGAGAGCAGTGAACAGAGTTCCATTGCAGAGAGCTGTGTATTAATTTATTACTAGCTTTCCTTCAACTACACTCCTGGAAATTGAAATAAGAACACCGTGAATTCATTGTCCCAGGAAGGGGAAACTTTATTGACACATTCCTGGGGTCAGATACATCACATGATCACACTGACAGAACCACAGGCACATAGACACAGGCAACAGAGCATGCACAATGTCGGCACTAGTACAGTGTATATCCACCTTTCGCAGCAATGCAGGCTGCTATTCTCCCATGGAGACGATCGTAGAGATGCTGGATGTAGTCCTGTGGAATGGCTTGCCATGCCATTTCCACCTGGCGCCTCAGTTGGACCAGCGTTCGTGCTGGACCTGCAGACCGCGTGAGACGACGCTTCATCCAGTCCCAAACATGCTCAATGGGGGACAGATCCGGAGATCTTGCTGACCAGGGTAGTTGACTTACACCTTCTAGAGCACGTTGGGTGGCACGGGATACATGCGGACGTGCATTGTCCTGTTGGAACAGCAAGTTCCCTTGCCGGTCTAGGAATGGTAGAACGATGGGTTCGATGACGGTTTGGATGTACCGTGCACTATTCAGTGTCCCCTCGACGATCACCAGTGGTGTACGGCCAGTGTAGGAGATCGCTCCCCACACCATGATGCCGGGTGTTGGCCCTGTGTGCCTCGGTCGTATGCAGTCCTGATTGTGGCGCTCACCTGCACGGCGCCAAACACGCATACGACCATCATTGGCACCAAGGCAGAAGCGACTCTCATCGCTGAAGACGACACGTCTCCATTCGTCCCTCCATTCACGCCTGTCGCGACACCACTGGAGGCGGGCTGCACAATGTTGGGGCGTGTGCGGAAGACGGCCTAACGGTGTGCGGGACCGTAGCCCAGCTGCATGGAGACGGTTGCGAATGGTCCTCGCCGATACCCCAGGAGCAACAGTGTCCCTAATTTGCTGGGAAGTGGCGGTGCGGTCCCCTACGGCACTGCGTAGGATCCTACGGTCTTGGCGTGCATCCGTGCGTCGCTGCGATCCGGTCCCAGGTCGACGGGCACGTCCACCTTCCGCCGACCACTGGCGACAACATCGATGTACTGTGGAGACCTCACGCCCCACGTGTTGAGCAATTCGGTGGTACGTCCACCCGGCCTCCCGCATGCCCACTATACGCCCTCGCTCAAAGTCCGTCAACTGCACGTACGGTTCACGTCCACGCTGTCGCGGCATGCTACCAGTGTTGAAGACTGCGATGGAGCTCCGTATGCCACGGCAAACTGGCTGACACTGACGGCGGCGGTGCACAAATGCTGCGCAGCTAGCGCCATTCGACGGCCAACACCACAGTTCCTGGTGTGTCCGCTGTGCCGTGCGTGTGATCATTGCTTGTACAGCCCTCTCGCAGTGTCCGGAGCAAGTATGGTGGGTCTGACACACCGGTGTCAATGTGTTCTTTTTTCCATTTCCAGGAGTGTATAGCTATTTGTATTCGATCATTTTCTTCAATTATTAGGTTTGTCGGGGGCTGTTGCTGCATCTAAGAATTTTAAAATCAGTGTTGATGTCTGTTGGGCTATGTTTTTTGCCCATAAGGTGTTCAGCAAATATGGAATGACAGCTGTTACTTTTTAATGCCCTTCTGTGTTTGTGTACCTGGTACTAAAGTTTCTGCTTGTCTGTCCTATATAAACTGATTTGCAGTCCTGACACGTTAGTTGGTAAATGCTAGATGCGTGGTATCTGGTGCTGTTGGTGCCAAGAGGCCAGACTGTTACGTTACAGGCACGGATAGGTGTAGAATTCGAGAACGGAGCGGGTCAATGCACGTTTCTTGTGAAAATTTGAACCGTGTCCTGACTCGTATGCAAGGAATTCATACATGAACGGGACGTAGAGATCGACCTCCTACATGGAATATGCCATGTAAACTTAGAAATTTGTTTTGAATCTGATAAAGACAAAAGCGCAACACAGCAGACTGAGCCAAAGTATGCAAGTGCTGCGGATGCAAGACCATTCACAGTACACGAAGATTGCACCTGAACTAAAGAACAGTCGGCAAAACGAAACAGATTCTTCGTTCATACGCTGCAGATACAATGACGCGAAAATCTTATCGGACGAACAGAAAACGGAAGTATGTATGTTACAGGAGAAATATGTCCATCTATTTTCATCAAAGCCTGGTGTGATTAAGGTTTATGTTTACCCAATGAAAATCGTACCGCATAAAACGTAGTGCAAAGCAACGTATTCCGTCCCATGGTCCAAAAGGGAGGTTGACAAACAGGAGCTCCAGAAAATGATACAGTGGCGTATTATAGAGCCTTCCCTTTCGCCATACAGTAGCCCTTCTTTAGCTATGGGCAGAGGAAGAGGAGGGGTGCGCCTTGTTCTTGAAGTCCGATCTATCAACAAAATAATTGTTCCGGTAAGAACTGTATTGTGAATGTATACACATTTTGAAGTTTTACACGGAACCTCTCTTACTGTGAAATGAACAATGTGTACTATCATAGTATCAAAGGTAATGGATATAAATATTAGTAGTAGTTAGTAAGTTTAGCTGTGTATTTTCATAAAAGCATGTTTATATTGTCAAAAGTGACTCTAAATAACGGGAAAGTGTTTCACTACAGTACTAGGACTGTGAAATACGAAAATGGGGACTGAGTGTTTTGTCAGTGTAAAGATTATTTTAAGCATTAGTTTTATGAACTTTAGAAGTTTGACACTAGTTTATACTGGAAGCTATTTCTGTATACATCATTTAAATTATTGGATAAGTGAAAGTGATGTACAAAAGCCAAATGAGAACTACAGTTACGTTTTTGTAATTTGTTGCCTAGTACAAACATAAACAAGTGAATTATTACTTGCAATTAGGTGTATATATAGCAAGAGATAGTAATATTCAATGTGAATAGTTACATTGCAGTAAACATTTTTTTTCAGGTTTGACTTATATGACATAAATGTATAATACACACTAAGCCAAACCTGATAATGAACTGTATGTAAACAGAGTGCATTCTCCCGTCACACTTGTGCTATATAGAGTGACACAAAACTGAATTGATCACTTATTGAAAGGACGATGTAGAGGCGATGCAATAACTATATTCAGATTACAAATATTAATATGTAAGCAGCACGAAAAATAGCGTTTCAAATTGACAAGTCAAGCAAAAGCCAGAACAAGGTGCTATTGGACTGATATTTTATTTTGAATGTAAATATTTATGTGTATGCTAATCTCTTACTTATCTATTTCATATGAGTTGATATGAATTATATTTTGGAACAACAGTTGCTATTTAAAGGTATACCGACACAATTTGATCAGCATGATCCATTATATATTACATGATGTGGGACCATGCGTTAAGTGAGTTTCTGCGGAGCAGGAGTCAATATTTTTCCCACATGTGAATTCGGACGCGCGTGTTATTTTCGTGATCGCCGTCTATGTTGCTTGGATTTTGTTCGTGCTTTGCTCTTTGCCGACCCTTAAGCTGAGTAGGATTACTTCATGGATACATGGTACCATGAGGATAATCTCATTAATGGCACTCAATCCGTGAACCACAAAACGAGGGAAGTAAAGGATTTTGTGAACATCGGACCACGAGCAATGCATTGCAACAGGCACAGCTAACACACCAAAAATACACGAGGGACATTTTACTCATATAAAGTACGCCACTCGTAAGAAAGACCAACGTAAAAACTATGTTAATTAGTTTGTATAAGGAGTACATGCGATCCAGGGAACAAACAGACTTGCGTGGGTAAGAAAGAGGGACTCATTTATTTGTGAATGTTTTTGTAAGTGAAGATTGCGTCGTGAACTGGTGGACAATGTTCGCAATAGGACACCCGAGTGAGTGACGTTGTTAATCACAAACGTATAAAGTAAATACGTGTTAGGTCGAGTGAACAGTTTATAGCCTTAGTCAAACTCACCGTTCTGAACTGCAGGCCAGCCAACGCAGTGAGAAGTTAGGTGCACATGACTTGTCTTCGATGTGTACACGCACGTTGACACATGTATCCGCACACAAAAGTGATTTAATGAACTTATAAAAAGTATTATTTCTCTGGTGAGGTAATGGACTAGCGAAAAACCACCTAGTCAATAAACAAACACCGTGTGAAAGCGTGATTAATTGTCACCGCACACAAATTTTACAATTACACAATGAGTGATTTTTTTTTAAACGCAAACTCTAAGCAGTGACTCGGCAGAGACGTGCTTCAAACGCCTGTGATGAACACTGAAACGCATATACAAGTATTGTTTGTTGACGAACCCAGCAAACAACTCGACTCACTTTGAATGTAGGCCACTATCTGTAGACAAGGGTACCAACTACAAAGTAGTGAGAACTAATATTCCCCATAGCTAGACCTGGATCGCAAGAACATTACCTGTGCACTGAAAGCCGGTAGTGAAAGTGAACTCTGTTGTACTAATCAAACTTCTTCCTAGGACAACTCTCCGATATGTAACTAATTTTTGTATATCTGATACAGCTTTGCTTCGATTCTCACGTATCAACAACCGCAGTCGATCGTCACGTGTATGAGGCATACAGGAGTGGGGTCGTGGCCAACCGCCAGAACCGTTCGCATGCGTTCCAGCTCCGATAGCCGTCCAGCTGGGCAGCGGGTTTCCTTGAATCGCCGCCAGAGGTCACCGGGCGAGCCTATCGGTTCACCTCCTTCCCAACAGTGTCCCAACTGAGAAAGTGTTCTGATGATCGGAGGCCTCGCGCGTGTTTAGTGGTTGCGGACAAGTCTGGCGATACTTACAGAAAAAAATTAATAAAAAGACAAAGGACAAAAAAGAGATTAAGAAACATAAAGACAGTGAAGAGTAAAGTATTTGTACCGAACATTTTCTTTAAAATGAACTGCCAAGTGGACAGTGTATTTTGTTATGATTCTACTGGAATATGGTGTTTGTTTACTCCTATGCAACCAATGTTTACTAATCTTACCACAGTTGAACGCTTCTTCTGCATTTATAGAGACAAAATAAGAAACAAGTGGTCAAGAGGACAATGAAATGTAGCTTTTTTTGAGTAATTAATAAAATATGCCCCAAACGTTTAAGAATAAATTGCTTCTATGTAAATTAATCTGTGAAGTAAGGAGAGAAGCTCATAATTTAACATAAAATGTTCAAATGTGCGTGAATTCCTAAGGGACCAAACTGCTGAGGTCACCGTTCCCTAGACTTACACACTACTTAAACTAACTCACTTATGCTAAGAACAGCACGCCGGCTGTTGTGACCGAGCGGTTCTAGGCGCTTCAGTCGCAGGTTCGAATCCTGCCTCGAGCATGAATATGTATGATGTCTTTATGTTAGTTAGGCTTAAGTAGTTCTAAGTCTAGGGGACTAATGGCCTCAGATGTTAAGTCCGATAGTGCTTAGAGCCGTTTGAACCATTTGAAGAACACCACAGAAACCCATGCGCGAGGGAGGACTCGAACCGCCGGCGGAAGGTTCATATATAGACTATTCCAGAGAAATGTTTATATATCGAAACTCGATAAAAGACGTTCTGTAAAGCAAGTTGAAGACAGTCGCCATAATTTGTTTTGACTGTATAAAAGTAGGAGCTGTGCTCCTTCTCTCTCTCTCTCTCGCTTAAAAAAAATGTGTGTGTAATCTTATGGGACTTAACTGCTAAGGTAATCAGTCCCTAAGCTTACCCCTACTTAACCTAAATTATCCTAAGGACAAACACATACACCCATGCTCGAAGGACGACTCGAACCTCCGCCGGGACCAGCCGCACAGTCCATGACTGCAGCGCCCTAGACCGCTCGGACTCTCGCTTATTTTTGATTGCTGTCACCTAAAATGAAAGTGTCGCTCTCGTATTTGTAACTGTTGAAGTAATTTCGTTAATATAATGATAACGGCCGTATGTGAATCAAGAAACCTTCTTCCCTGTTCCATTAATGCCACATCTCAGTTTATTATGTTGCATTTTAGAACTTTTTCAGGCTACAGCGAAGGAGATTTGCAGACGAGTTGTTTGGGGGTCACAGCCGGAAGTTATTAGTGTTCAATCGGCATTTGCTTTATCAAGATTTTATGGTAGCGATCCTGACATCTCTGTTACCGATCTTTTCTATCAGTATCCGGGCAATATAATTACGCAAACTGTGTAATTTTGAGATCGGTCACTAAAGAATGCCTCAGTCAACGTTCTCGTCGGTCTGTTGGGAATCTCATGCTGCATGGCGGAATGCAAATTCACTATTAAGCAAGCAAAATTTTTCTATGCGCAATTTTACCATTTCAGAAGCTTTGCCACCAGCAGACGTGATTAAAAAGTTATATAATTTTTTAAAATATCAGTAATATTATAGAGTATGTACCGCCTGAAATACCTTTAACCTTCCTAATCCGAGCCTTTCTCGCTAGTTTTTTTCCACTAGGCCTAGTTTATTTCCTTTTGCATCAAGTTTCAATTTTTACTTTTTAAATTTTCCTTTGATGTCAAGTACGTAGCTTTAAGTTTTCTAGGCCTGCGTGTGTTTGTTTGAGGTTCGGGTCTAGCTGGCATAGGTGAAATATTGTTCAGAATTTTTGTAGGGGCAACTTGGTTCGTTTCATTTGAAATCACAAGCCAAATAGGCCTATTGTCTGGTCTTGCAGAAGGACCTGGTAGGGGTGAGGATGCTCTTCTTGCAGGGCCACATTTGTCTGCTGAAGCAGAGTCGGTGGATCTAGTAGTGGATTGCGGCTTGGGTAACAGAGCTCTTTCATTGATTTCTGCCTAGATGACTCGACGATGCCTGCTTTAATAGAGAAACGTGGCAAGGGTGACGAGGTTCTTTCGTGGAGTGTTTGGACAGGTACGTTGGTGTTTTCATCTACTGTAAGTCTATTTTGATCACTTCTAAGAGTGTAATCTGGAACCGCATCGGGAATAAACGGGTAAATTCCCGTTGCTTAGAATCCAGGGACGGTGCTCCCTGGTGTTGTATCTTTGTCCCATCTGTATTGTAACAGCTCGCCAGATTGTAACCTTCCTAGCTTCCGATGTGGGTGATCCCTTTGCCATTTTTCAATGGCACTGTAAAAATGAAGCTTTAAAGCTTTGAAGACAGATCGGTCCAGCGAATGAAGACAATGGATGGTATGGCTGGAGAGGCACATTAAAATGATACCATTCCTCTCAGCAAACTCAGACATCTGTACGAGCCGTAGTCTGAAGTACGGTCATCCAAAATCAACGGTACTAAGGGATTTGCGGGACACAAAATGATCCCTTAGCCATACAAAAAATATTTCAGCATACCCGTAGGCAGATTTCTTTGATATGACAACTTCACTTCCCGGTGACATGTTGCCATCCATTTTTTTTTTTTTCATTTGCTCCCTTCATGACAACATAAGGAGGAAGAAACATCCCTTCAGCATTGTAGCATGCATGTACTGTAATAGTGTCTCCTTTTTATGACGAAGCAATCACAGGAACTTTTCAGCTACAACAGCAGCTCGTCAGCTTTTTAACTGAAGGCCTGTCTTATCCATGTTAAATGTACTTCCCGGTTGATTGAGCAAATAATTTCCTTCCATTAGAGTTGAAAGTAAGTTGAAACGTTCCTTGACTTCATCACAATTCATTCCCTGGACTCTGGCCAAAGATACGCCTTTTGATTATCGCACACTTAGATCTAAATGTCGAGATAAGAACAGTTGTATCCAATCATAACCTGATTTTCCTTTTTCGTTATTAAATTTATGTTCTAGGCCAAGCTACACAGCTAGACCTCGTATACAGTCCCTCGTTAAGGGAAAACGTTGGCCTGGATTTTTTTATGTGGAGGGCAAGTCGTAATTCATTAGCTGAACCCAAACAAGAACTAGGACCCACTGGAATTTTGGAATCACAGTTAGTCTTTAATTTTCTCTCAAGAATATTCCTGGAAATATTAAACTTCGTGGAACCTTTTCTCTCAGAATAACCGTCGTTGTTTACTTTATCAACAGCATTTTTAAGGTCTTCTTCCCACGACCCCCTACAAGAGCCGGCCTTTCGAATGCATTTATTTGGCATCTGTAAAAATGTAACGATGGCATCAAACTTTAATATATAACACGTTTATGGGATGGGCAGCTATCCCGATGCTGGTTATGACTTTTCCTCCCTTTCAGCCGTGAGAGACGGCCATAGCGTGACATGGTGAACGCAAACTCAAACAAAACCTACTACCGGTATGCAGTTAGACCTAAACAACTCTAAAACTAAAGTTTCCGTCGCACTCGCAGTGTAAGTTATGTTTAAATCGAAAGGTTATGACATACTACATAATTTCATGGTATATGGAAAAATAAAAACGTGAAAATTACTTACTTTTAGTTGAAATTAACAGTCATCTGGAGCGGCAACAATCACTTTACTAAACTAACTACCAGTTGACCAGCAGCGCTGTACAGCGGGTTTTGGAAGAATTACAGGCGTTGGCCATCTCTCCCGTATCACGGGTTTACCCTACTTTCTAGAAATTTTTGTCTGTGGTCACACTACCGACTTAAGAAGAAGTAAGGCCATATTTGAATCGAGCCGCCATTTGATAGCAGTTGTAAACAGTTAAATGCTTCTTTAAGTTTCACTTACGTTGCTAGAATTGCAGCTGACGTTAAAGCGTTGCTTTCATTGAGCCTTCGATCTTCCCCAACATTAACATCTTTTCACCGAATCATGTCGTCTCATACTGACTTACTTTGGGCACGTCATGAGAAAACGGAAAAGACGTTAATGCTGTGGAAGATCAATGGCACAAGGAGCAGATGGCGGCAAAGGATGGGATGGACGAATGGCATTGCACAGATGGATGGTTATCGATGTTTTCACAATAAATTGAGATTCATTACCTCTTTTATATGTATTTTTATCACAGATTGACGTACTGCTGGTTATAGTTGTTACTTTATAAAATATAAGGCATTTATTTTTTCGGCTGTTATTAGCTTTCGTGTGGCGTACTGCTGGTTATCGTAGTTACTTTATGTAATATAAAGCATCTATTTTTTCGTCTGTTATTAGCTTTCGTGTGGCCATTTTGTATATACTTTATTGCAACAACCGCCTGACGTCCTGTATGCCTGACTGGCTATCGCTGTTGTAATTCGGTGTACAGCAGAAGGAGCATTGCGTATTTAAGCAACAGCTGCATTGGTCTCCTTAGCAGTTAGCGTTCGTGTAGTAGTAGCGCCTGCTCCGTTCACAGCCACCATCATGGGTATAATTTCTTCTTTCATTATTTGTTATGTAAGAGGTATTTGATCTATTACGACATCCCTCTAATTCTATTAAAGGTACGTATTTCAGTGTGAGATCCGAAGATGGCCTAAAACAAACTGAAAACGATAAGGTCATAAAAAAATAAAAACAGAAGTTTCTTGATATTATGACTGTTCATGTTCATTTTTAAGTACTAAAAAAACCGCTGTTTTCCAAGAGAAATATTCTCAAAAATTACTTTAGTTTTTAATTGTCATTCACCCTGATTGTTCTGGCTATTGATGTAAGCATTTTATCAGCAATTTTTAGAACCCCAGTCATCTATAATAACTGTCATAGGTTGTTGTTACGACAAGATTTAGCCGGCCGCTGTGGGAGAGCGGTTCTAGGCGCTTCAGTCCGGAACCGCGCTGCTGCTACAGTCGCATGTTGAATCCTGCCTTGGGCATGGATGTGTGTGATGTCCTTAGGTTAGTTAAGTTTAAGTAGTTCTAAGTCTAGGGGACTGATGACCTCAGACGTCAAGTCCCATAGTGC
Source organism: Schistocerca cancellata (assembly GCF_023864275.1). Classification (NCBI taxonomy): domain Eukaryota; kingdom Metazoa; phylum Arthropoda; class Insecta; order Orthoptera; family Acrididae; genus Schistocerca; species Schistocerca cancellata. The sequence goes on from NC_064626.1 coordinate 311,297,598, forward strand.
TTAGAGCCATTTGAACCATTTGAATTTGACAAGATTTAGCAGCTAAACATTGTCCCAGCATAAACTCAAGCGCCGGCAAGCCAAATAGGAACTTAGAGCACAGAGGGCTGTGAGACGACGTCAGCCAATTGCACACTGACCGACCACTCTCCAGGACGACAATGCGACGGCAGCGCCCTCTACACGAAGAGGACATAAGCGCCGCCCCACCTGGCACCGTCCCAGTTCTGCGAGTTCTACAACGGCGAGTTCAAGAATAGCATCAAGACTAGTCATTTTGCTTCTACTTTGTAGCATTGTCTATACTGATGAGATATCTTATTTTGACAGTCGTCCTCTGTCTGCGACACATCTGTATTTCCCAAAGTTAGGTATTGTCATTTATTTTCTGTAATAAAAACTCATTACTGCGATTTGCTTGAATTATTGTCTAGCGATCCGAGAAGCAAGTTTCCTAGACACCCCATCTTCGACGAGTAGGCAGGATGCAACAAACATCACCGTAGCTCAAAGACGTGCCTTCTGCCGAGAGCTGCGTACTCTAGTCTCAGGGCCCCTTTAAGTTTTCGTATCCAGTCTTACGTATGCAACCAGAATATGCACGACACTTCCGGCATCTTTATGATGTAAAAGCTGTACTGTAGGCCTGATCCCGTTTGGTTTGCATTGGACTGCACCACATGCCATCATAAGGTAATCTGCTGCTTCCTTCTTATTTCCAGTATAAGTTGTCAATTTAGGGACAAAGCAGGTTATATATTTTTCTAAAAATACCTTTGCACCATACTCTGTTTCATTTTGTTTCATAGGACACCGCGCAGTGTTTTTAAAGCATTGACAAGGGATATCTTACGCGCGGTATCCCATGTACCCTCGCTACCAGATATCAATAAGTTGTTAAATATTTTCTTGCTAATTGAATCTCACATCTCAGTAAATGAGGTCACGCTGCTATTATGAAATTTTGTCCGTAGGGCAATCCAAAGATACCTAAATAACGCAGCATTGGGAAACAACCACAAGAAAGAAGAAATCTGCGCTGCAACCAAAACTGCTTGTTTCTTCGTATCATACATACTGGTTGTTCTACCAACCCTGCTAAGAAGTGGAAAAAGTTTTGCTCGAAACACGTTCCGCCCACAGACACAGGCCGTTGGGGCCATCATTAACGCTACGCCAGACATTCACCTCGGCCTCCATGAAACATGTGGTAGTAATAGAAGGAGCCATAACAGCTATGGAATACGTGAACATTATTGCAAACAACCTTAGTTCCTTCATGTTCGATGTCTTCCAGTAGGGTAACTGTCTGTGTCACAACGGCAAAATCATGCTTCAGCGATCTGAGGAGCACGACAGTGTACTCACGTTCATGTCTTGACCACCAAATTCGTGTTATCTGAAGCCAGTGGAACACGTCTGGTACGCTATTGGGTGCCCGCTCCGCACCTACAAATCACCGGCTTGTAATTTACGTATAGCGTGACAATTGCGAAGGCGCTTGGCTGCACTTACGTCTGGAAACCTGCCAAGGGCTTTACCGATTCATGCCACGCAGAACTGCTGTAGTATTACATACAAAATGTGGACCAACTCGCTATTAAGAACGATAGCACAGTGCTTTGGCTCATCAGCGTAGTCGTTTCTCGGCAGGAGTGTTCGCGCTACTCTAAAATGTTGCAAGTGTGTTTCGATGTTTTTGTCGGAACTTAGAAATATTTAAGATCACTTTGATGACAGACTGTTATTAAATGACCATTGTGCACAGCAGAAGGCCTTATAAATTAGCTGGACACTTTTTGGTGATAGCCTTTCTAAGGTATTAGCTTAATTTTTGTTTTTCGATGATAATGACGTGAGCTCTATTTTATTACGTGTATCATTCTGCATATTTCTCCGCTAGGCCTTCAGTAATCGATATGTTACGTCACAGAGATTCTCAAGAAATATGATCTTTGTTTGTATGCAACATTGTCGTTGTTATCAGCATTCAGTGAGAAGTGAGAGAGTCGGGTGTTGGTTACGATACTGAGTGGTCTGGAAGTAGCTAGCAGAGCAGAGAGATAAAAATGCAGAGGAAGTGAATTTCAGAAATATGCTTTTGTAAAGATTGCTCTGAGAAGTGTGAAGATTTTGCAGGTAATTTTGTCGCCGCATTGCTCGCTCGCAAGTAATTTATCATGAGTTTGAGTAGGACAAATAGTTGGCAATTTCCTCTTCATTGATTCAGGTCAGTTAGTTTGATTGTCGAGACGAGATCAAGCAAAGTTGTATGTTCACGTACCTTTCACTCAGAGATGTGGCACGCCTTCTCCAGTCTACTAATTTATTTGTGGCAGAGTGATAATTTTTTTTATAAAAAGTAATTTTTGTAATGATGGTTGTAATTGTTAAGGAGTCAAGAGTTTCAATACAGTTTTTGAATCCTAGTCACGTCCAATCATTCAATGAGTCGAGTTCCTAACTCCGTCTCCTCACGAAAATTTTGTTTGTAAATATCTGTTGCCTCATTGCACTGAGCGGAACACAGTCATTCAGAAAAGCGCAATGTGCTTAGCATAGCTGCACGTCCTCGCATTGCGCTTGCGCAAGGCTTTCTTTTCTTTAGCTGTTCTGCTGCTGTACTGTACGTTTTGTTTTCACCACCTTCGAGCAGTGCTGAGTTTCCGTTACCTCACGCTAAGCCATGAAAATGTGTTAGGCCAGATTAACATTACAGTCAGGACACAGTGGGATGATTCATCAGTAAGCACCGCATTTCAAAATTACGAGGGGCGTTCAATAAGTAATGGACATTTTTCTCTGAAATCAGGTTGGTTTTATTCACGATTCGAATACACTACATTATTCCTCACTCTTTTGGCTATAAAACACTATTTTGTAACTTCATCTCCGTTTAATGCGACGGCCTTACGCCACCTTCCTGGAAGGGCCTGTATGCCTGCATTGTGCCACTCTATTTTTCGGCGTCGTACCAATCGTCTTGCTGCCTGAATAACCTTCCCACCATCCACGTACTCCTTCGCGCTGAGCGTGTCCTTCATTGGGCAGAACAGATGGAAGTCGAAAGGTGCGAGATCCTCACTGTAGGGTGGGTAATAGTCAATTGAGTACCCTAGCTGGCGTGTCAGCAGTACGAACAGAGTCGACGAGTTGAGCAGTGAGGTGTTTCATTGTGATCTGTCGACCTTCTCCAATGAGCGTGTCCGACGTCCCAACACTGCAGCAGTCACAGCTGTGTGCGGCCCGCCAAGCCGGCACGCGGGAGATCGGACAGGTTTGCCCGACCTGCTTGCAATGATGGCAGACGCCTCCCCCAACGACTTACCGTGCTTTTGTTTACTCAGGTCTCCGTAGAGATTCTACAAGCACCTATGAATGGCTGCAATGGTCAGGTTTTCCGCCTAAAGAAACTCAGTAACAGCTCTCTGTTTGGACCGCACCTCCATTATAGACGTCACTTTGAAGGGTACGTATAGCGCCGCCACCTATAAAAACTTCATGAAACTGTAGGGGCTGAAGCGGAAATATTCCACAATGTCACACAACAAATTCGGCACTTTTTAACCGAAATTAGCCGACAAAAAAAGGGGGTGGATTACTTACGGAACGGCACACGTAATATCAGATTCAGCTTAGGTAAAGTGCAGTCCAGATCTCATTTCTTATTCAGAAAGTCTTGTTCTTACAGTGCAGTGTTGCATTGTCGTGTGTTTTGTTTAACGTTTTGGATAGTTATTCTTTCAAAATTCGTTTTGTAGTTTTATGTAGCACTTTTATTGTGTTAGTTTTCTGTGGTGGAACTCAAAGTTAATTACTGTGACGTCAAGCATTGTAGCAGTGTTCACTGCACTGCAGAATGCAGAGTTTCACAGAATAAGTTATTTAGAATACAGTTTTACACTTTTTAACCATTTTTGGTAGAAAATACAGTTATACAGTTTCAGTTGTATTTGGTGACTCTTTCTTCATATGGCCACACCACTTGCATTGTTCAGGTTCATTTTCAATACAGACATACACGAAAGTTAAGAACAGGAAACCAGTTCAGTTTAGAACACAGCAAGAAACCCAAGAAGTTACAATTTCGCTTCGTTAAGGTACATTTGGACGTAGGACATACACATCATCGCATCTGATGACTGAATTTGATGAATTTTCTTGCACACATTTGTAATTACTAAAACTGATTGAATGAGTAAAGTAATTTAATTTTATTTGATTTGAACCACTGATTTACGTTTGAGCAGTAAGGCCATCATTCGTCAATGAGGGACAGACAGAATGAATAAAGATTGTCCTTCATTCTTATAAGTAGACAGTGTCGACTAAGGCTATTTGAACTAGCATCACATTTTTAAAAATTAAAGTTTATTTGTGCACTCGCTAAACTTATCTTTCTTCACTATTAATTTGACTTGGTCGGCGAATGAATAATACTCTTCTCGGTTTAAAAGCCGCGTCATTTCGAAGAAAGCTCCCGAGCTTCTCCGATGGCTATCTCCGCCATCGTTGTTCAAAAATGGCTCTAATCACTATGGGACTTAATAAAAAAATGGTTCAAATGGCTCTGAGCACTATGGGACTTAACTTCTGTGATCATCAGTCCCCTAGAACTTAGAACAACTTAAACCTAACTAACCTAAGGACATCACACACATCCACGCCCGAGGCAGGATTCGAACCTGCGACCGTAGCGGTCGCGCGGTTCCAGACTGAAGCGCCTAGAACCGCTCGGCCACTGCGGCCGGCTGGAACTTAACACCTGAGGTCATCAGTCACCTAGACTTAGAACTTCTTAAACCTAACTAACCTAAGGACACCACAGACATCCATGCCCGAGGCAGGATTCGAACCTACGACCGTAGCAGCAGCGCGGTTCCGGACTGAAGCGCATAGAACCGCTCGGTCACAACGGCCGGCCAGCGTTGTCAGGAGTAAGGAAGACTGCTGGGGCTGATACGGTTTTCAGCTTATGTGGGACGATTGCAGCATCTAGAACCAATCAGCTATCGCGGAAGAAGAACTGCGCAGCTCAAGTCAAGCACCGTCTTTATTTCGATATCCGAAGCTCGCCCCCACCCCCTACTGTGTGGGTACCTCTAGCGTTTGTTAAAATTGTTGCCGTTTATTCTAATCTCGACCGCCTCTTTTACAGCGGATTCCTAGTATGTTGAAGCATGAGCCAAGGCTCTTCTCGTTTCAAACTGTATTTTATGCCCGTTCCCCAGGTAATGCTCGGTTGTGACGAACCTATGAAGCTGTCTTTGTTCGTGCACAGAGCAAAGAGTATTTCTGACGACGACTACCTACAGTCTGAATTGCAGCATTTGAGACGCATGTTCAGAGAGAACGGTTACGGTAAGGGGGACACTGCAAACTATTTAATGCCACTGACGACGGACGCCTTGTGAACCAACAGAAGAGGCCAATTCCTGCCACACTGTTGAGTGACGAGCTGCCAGCTAAGGGCGTGTGCGCCAGAGATATGAACTGAGACCAGTTTTCCAGCCGACCCCCAAGATACTAGATATGCTGCGCCTTGTTAAGACGACATAGCTCTTCGGGTGCCCAGTGTGTATGGTGTCCGTAGGAATGCTGCAGCATCTACGTAGGTCGAACAACTGGAGGCAGTTACACAGAGAACAAACGATATAATAAACAAAGGAAGCTGGAGAAGTCGGCCAAAGTTCAGCATTGTGTGGAAAACGGCCGTAAAATACATTTTATGGCTCATGTGTCTTTATACTGGAATCCCGTACTAAAGAAGGCACAGAGATTAGAATAAACAGCAGTTTTTACAGACTAGGCGTGCACTTTAAGTAGGGTTGGGGACGGGTTTGGATACCGAGCGAATGCAAAGACAGAGGCTTGACGCTTCTTAGGGGGTGGGAGAGGCAGTCAGTTTCTAACGTGGCGCCGCCTCGCGCATTGCCTGACATCACGAGGTCGACGAAAAAGACAGGCCGCGGCACGTAAGTCACATCACGCTACACTCCAGGTCTTACGAGTGCCAGCAGCCTCTCTCAGGCGAGGTTAATACGAGGGTCACCCCAAAAGAAATGCACACTATTTTTGTAAAAATACAGTTTTCATTCTGCATGTGTGAAAGTTTTACAGTGTGTAGATACATCCTTCCCTCTTGTTTTCAAACTTAGTTCAACCTGTTCCCGTGAGTGGCGCCGTCACAGCATGTCTTCAAGATGGCTGCTACCCTTGACGTTCGTCAGAAGCAACGTGCTGTCATAGAATTCCTGTGCTGTGACAACGAGACAGAGGGAAACATCCACAAGAGGCTGAAAAAGGTGTATGGAGATACTGCTGTCGATCGCAGTATAGTTAGTCGGTGGGCAAGCAGGTTACGTGATGAAAGCGAGCACGGCAATATTGAGGATTGTCCTCGCAGCGGCAGGCCTCGTACTGCACACACTCCAAACAATGTGCAGAGAGTTAACGAATTGGTGACTGCTGACAGACGTATCACAGTGAACGAATTGTCACGCTACGTTGGGATAGGGGAAGGAAGTGTTTGCAGAGTACTGAAAGTGTTAGCGTTAAAAAAGGTTTCTTCCAAGTGGGTTCTCAGGATGTCGACAGTGGCTCACAAAGAAACAAGAAAAACGATATGCTGCGAACTTTTGGAACAGTTCGAGAATGGTGGAGCTGAATTACTTGGAAGAATTGTGACAAGTGATGAAACATGGCTCCATCATTTTTCACTAGAGACGAAGCGGCAATCAATGGAGTGGCATCATGTAATTTCACCCAAGGAAAAAAAAAAAAAATTCGAAACCACACCTTCTGCTGGAAAAGTTATAGCTACGGTGTTTTTCTATTCCGAAGGACTCTTGCTTGTGGACATCATGCCAAGTGGAATCACCATAAATTCTGAAGCATATGTGACGACACTGAAGAAACTTCAAGCTCGATTGAGTCGTGTTCGGCCACATCGGTTCAAAATGGCTCTGAGCACTATGGGACTTAACTACTGTGGTCATCAGTCCCCTAGAACTTAGAACTACTTAAACCTAACTAACCTAAGGACATCCACACACATCCATGCCCGAGGCAGGATTCGAACCTGCGACCGTAGCAGTCCCGCGGTTCCGGACTGAGCGCCTTAACCGCGAGACCACCGCGGCCGGCTCGGCCACATCGGCAAAAGCAGGATGTTTTGCTGTTGCACGACAATTCACGGCCACATGTCAGTCAAAAAACCATGGAAGCGATCACAAAACTCGGATGGACAACACTGAAACACCCGCCTTACAGTCCTGACCTGGCTCCATGTGACTATCATCTCTTTGGGAAACCGAAAGACTCTCTTCGTGGAACAAGGGTTGAAGATGATGACTCCCTTGTGCACTCTGCCGAACAGTGGCTCCAACAGGTTGGTCCAGAATTTTACCGTGTGTGTATACAGGCGCTGGTTCCAAAATGGGAGAGAGGGGTGGAAATTACGTGGAGAAATGAAAATATTGTTCCTAAAGGACGTATCTACACACTGCAAAACTTTCAGATATGTAGAATAAAAGATGGATTTAAAAAAATAGTGTGCATTTCTTTTGGAGTGATCCTCGTAATTCTCAACTGAGCCTTTAAATGCTTGCAAGCTCTCAATAGCACACGACAAAGTTAAGACCTTCAGTGAGTACCTCTTCATTGACATACTGATTCCCCTTGGGCCCTGCACGGAGCTGAGCGTTCGTGAAGTATGGCGAACAAGGAGACTATAGTCCGATCCACGAAGAATGGTGGTTAGCGCGTGTAGTGGCACGGATGGGGATTACATTGTTGACGACTCCAAGTGACAGTTGGGGTTCGCGAATGCGTCTGCTTTCCACTTGAAGAAAGCTTATATCCTGCAGATTATGTCTCTCGTTTACTTAGGCAGAATTTATCACTTACTAACACAATAAGTAATGACAACTCGCAACCAATGGAATCGAAATTCGGTAAACAACTCGCTACGATCACGTTTAATGCTCCCATTGGCTACGATATTCACAGCAGAGCGCTCAGAACATACTGAACGTTCATTGGCTGTTGGAGCATATGTGATGTAGGTGTGCAGAATAGCCCTGACTCGACCGCCATCGTTCATGACTTTAGTTAATAGCTAATAACCGTAGTTAATATATTTCTCGTGGGCCATAGTCCCCCCTCGGGACGGAGCTGCTGCGAGATGCGCAACTTGTCTTTCTCGCTCGCGTCACTTCGGCCGTCACTTAGTGGTTCCAGAAGCTGCAGTCGTGCCCAATAAGTAGAAAATTACACCAACCCTGGTAGTCAATGGTTTTTTACTCTTGAGAACAATAGCGGAGGTAGTCTTCGAAAGGTCGACTGTTTTCTTCGAAATGACGCGGAATGTAATCGAGAAGAGTACTTTCAGACATGCCACCACGATAGACTTTGAGGACACACGCGCAGCATTATTTTATCAGCCCTAGGGTGTGTATTCCTAGTCAGGTGAGATAAAGCTCTTTAGGAGGATCGTGCAAGAACTCAGGCCTGATATTTTCGTATCGACTGGGAGCTTAGGAAGAGAATTGCACACATCAGGAATAGCAGTCCGATTGGTCTAGCACAGAGATCAATTTGTGGACAGTCATTTTTCGAAAACCTTTTCTCGAATTCATGAACCGTTTGTGAAATATGAGGAACGTTCACGTGAAACCAGAAACCCTGAATATCATACAGTGGTTAGATGTGTCAACCTTTATATAAATTGTCATTGATGCTACTCACCAAATCACAATTGTCCTGTACGATATTTAAAATCTAATAAATAAATCAGCTGCGCTGATGCCGTCTCCTTATTGTGATAACAAATTGAGACAACCATTAATAAAATCAAAGCCGATTGCCGCAGAAACGAGGCCCAATTTTCCAGGGCAAATTAGTAGCACTCTTAGCCCGAAAGAGGTACGACAGAACTGGGATTCTGCAGCTGCAAACTCAGTGCTCGCAGCTGCTCGGACGCTAGGCAGTTGCTGATCAACTCCCCGTGAAACTTTCTCGAGAGGCAATCAGCAGCCAGCATTGAATGGACGCGCGGCTAATTTCACTACACAAGTACCCCATCAGACGTTCCCTTCCGTTCGCAACTAGTCAAATGATATCTCTCTTTAGGCGAGGGAACATTGGGCACAGCGGCAGAAGCACGAGAACTCAACACAAAGCTCAACAATATACCTAAAGTTTTTCTTTTTGTCACAAACAAATTCTTGTATTCTAATTATTCACCTGTTTCATTTACCTCTGAGACGTTCGAGACATATAGCTTCGCCCGGAGACTGACCTGTTTTTTCTTTAAGATACCAAGTTAACCCCCCCCCCCAGCCCTCCCTCCCCCCCCCCCCCGCCCAACCAAAAAAATTAAGAAATTGTGTATTGACTGAAATCAAACACACTATTTCATAAAAAGGAAATGATAAAGTGTACATAAAGCACTAAAACACAGCTGCACACCAGCAAATTACGTTCGATCTTGAGATACCCTTTAATGACATAAAATTTGTTGCAGCAGTATGATATGGCACAAATAACGTCAACAAGCAAAGTGATTGCCCTGAGGAACAGTACGGTAGAGTTCAATTCTAAATGTGGTAGAGTCAATTATTAAGCTACGAAATCCAGACAGAGTTGCACGTTCCACGCTGATAAGATTGGCTTCATTACAAAATACGAAGGATAACAAGACTGAAGAAACGCTACACAAAAGCAAAAGATTGTAGTTACGCAACAGGCAAATAGATTTTGCATCAATTAAAGCTCATGCAGGTGTGTGGAGCAACGAAATAGCTGATAATATAGCTAATAGAGCAGTCTGTTCACGGAAAACACTAAGCTACAGCAGAAACATGTAAGTGGAATAAAGTGAAAACTAAAACAACAGTTTAGAAACAAATGGGAGACTCTGTGCCAACGAAATAAAAACGAGAGAAGCAGAAAACTGTATCTTCCCATGACCCGCCATTGTTTAACGATTATGGCTCTGAGCGCTATGGGACTTAATATCTGAGGTCATCAGTCCCCTAGAACTTAGAACTACTTAAACCTAACTAAGCTAAGGATATCACACACATCCATGCCCGAGGCAGGATTCGAACCTGCGACCGTAGCGGTCGCGCGGTTCCAGACTGTAGCGCCTAGAACCACTCGGCCACTTCGGCCGGCGTTTAACGATTATGCTACCAGAATCTCCGAGCTTCACAGCCATGTTTACAGACAATGGGAAACGGTTCAAAGCAATAACTCAGGATGTACTGCACACGTATAATGGAGAACACCGAACCATTGAGTATAGTTTAACGAAAGAGTGGGACACTCTCAAGAAGTAAATAACTGAAGGAAGAGGAAGACGGCTCATGAATAATCAGACTTAGTTCATAAATTCATAAGTTTTATATGTGTTTCGTAATTCAGTAAGATCCTTAATCATACGAAAATCCTCTAGTTTTAACTATAGCTTCATGGATACCTTGTAAAACCTTGTTGTATGCTACAAGGCTAATAAGTTCGCAATCGTAGCTCATACAGCCACAGTCATTAGATTGTTTCATGTAAGAAAAACGCATATAACCACATTTCATTGTTCATTCAGATTGTAAATACAGTGAAGACAAAGATTTGTATATGTACATAAATATGTGATATTGAAACATTTTGTTAAATCTGAATATATTCGTATTTGCTTTGGAAAGTGAGCCACCGGATGTAATAGTATTTTTGTTAGATCAACAGATAACATTGTGAGTTAACCTTCAAACACGTAGTAATACAATGTAATGGTGAATATTAAATAAATAATAATAAAATACACTATAGTTTGATACTATTAATTATCTCTGTATGAAATCATTGCTGTCCTCCTTAAAAAGCTATTCTCATTATGGTACAGGTTTGTAGTGCAAACTACGAGTAGCATCCCGAGAGCATCTCAGACCTACTGTACAGGATTTGTGTTGGGCTATAGAGTTTGGCACTGAATTCGCTTCAATGTTTCCTGATGAAAATGTGCGTCTGCGATAGAATTTTTCTGCTGACGAATTACCATCTTATATGATAAAATAGTCACCTATTACAATGGCGTAAGGACGTAGATACGCACCAAGTTTGTCATTTCGATAGCTCTGCGCAGTCATATATACACGCGCAAGTATGTGATTCTATGCGCGTCCAGTTACAGACGTACACCGCATACACAGAGGTAGCCTCATCGTGAGGCATGGATGTTTGATGGGAATAAACCTAAAACTGAAAACTGAATTTTGTACCAAATAATAAAAATGTATCAGAAATTTCCTAAAACAATTAAAGAGATTACTGATACATACAAAATTGAAAGAGCCATACAGTGAAGGATTGCTTGGATAAAACAGCGTAGGAATTTGGTAAAATGTTTAACACAAGTAATTAATAACAAAACACCTCTATCATTTCACAACACTCTTTTGCACCGTAATAACCTATTTTATTTTCTGGAAAATCTTACACCAAACCTCTGCAATGGATAATATTAAAATTTTATCCTTTCTCTGAGTTCGGTATTTCACTCACTGTGTAGGCATGCTGACTCAGTTTTTCAGGCAAGCAAATTGTAGGTTTCGGTACACGAAATGGAAACCAAACATCACCTCCACGGTTCTGTCACCAGCCGACACCAAGTGCGTAGAAGTGAATAAAGAGTGTAACATCAGGTTTTTACATTATGAAATGATGTGTGTGTGTGTGTGTGTGTAGTAAGTGCAGTGATTCATATTGAGAAATGAGTGAGTAGAATAGCATTAGTTTTTTGCGTTATGAAATAACACATTTGCAAGAATGTATAAAAAAGGTGGTAATGTACGAATGAACGAATGAAGATGCTCTGTTTTAAACAGACTGGTCTTGTATTCGAGAGGATGGAGGCAATCCTGATTTAAATATGAAGATGGTATCTGTTCTTACGGACATGTCATTCTTCGAGAGCTGCAAGATCGCTAATGGCATCTGTTCTTTCGGACATGTCCGAAAGAACAGATACCGTTAGTAATCTTGCAGCTCTCGAAGAATGAAATTACAATGAAGTCCAGACCTTTAGCTGCTTACAGACGTTGATAAATATTAATGGGGATTATTGAAAATGTGTGCCCCGAACGGGATCTCCTGCTTACATGGCCGACTGAGCCACCTAGGACACAGAGGATAGTGCGACTGCAGGGACTTATCTCTGACAGGCTGCACGTGAGACCTACATTCCCAACTTACCGTCCACACACTACATTTGTAGTGCCCCTGCGCACTATACTCATTACTCGCGGCAGTCAGTCTACCGATTCCAGTAAGAGTTTGAGCAATGTGAGTGCGTCCGCACTGAAGAAGATCATTGGCCAGTAAGCCTTATCGATATGAAGATGATATCTGTTCTTTCGGACTTTCAGACAAGTCGGGGCACACATTTTCAACTGTCCCCGCCGATATTTATCAACGCCTGTAAGCAGCTAATGGCCTGGATTTCACTGTAATCCTGATTTAAGTTTACTTAAGGCAATTGCTGGGATGATTTCTACTTACAAGACTTCGACCGATTACCTGTCCCAACAGTTTCAAACTAGACATGTAAATGTGTAAATAACTGCATCTAAGTTAAACGCATAAACTTTTCTCCTTTTAGTCCATTAAAACAAACGTAAACCAGTTTTACCGAGGCGAAAAGTAACCAAGAGCTGATGAAACAAAGAGCACTCAGTTCTTGCAATTACTTTTTTTCTGCCAGAACGGCAGATATCGATGAGGCAAATTCAGTGATGTAACTCTTCTGTAGATGTAACAAGAAACCGTAGAGTAAAAATTCATCGAATAAAGGCATTTTTGTGCTGTTGTTGTGGCCGTTGAATGGTCCCGTACGAAACTTGTTCAAATCTTTGTAAGGTCTAAGGGTCGTACACATTGTCTCTGGAAACATGTTTCTGTCGCACACATGTTTCCTACGGTGTTTAACAACGTGTTCGCAACTTCGTTTCTCGTTAAAGTCTCTTTCTGCACTGGAAGAAAACATTTCTTATAGAATATTCGCATTGTCTATAACGCTTTCTCTCGTATGGTATTCGCATCGTCTATTACGTCATGTCTAGTGACTAGGACGATATACTGACGGTGGAGCTGCACCGTTAATACTCGAAGGCTTAAGTAAGTGAAGAAAGAGACATCGTGGTCTTTGCTGGACGAAATATACTATAGGAGAACTGGAGGGAATAGCTTGTTACGGGAACTGAATATGGAAGACTACGCTGGATTTCTTAAGTTCACTAGTACGTAATTCACGGATTTTGAAATCCTGGCAAATGTCATACACCATTTTTTGAAAAAGACACACATTTCAGGCAAACAATTCCAGTCAACCAAAACCATTCTGTTATTCTTCGTTTTTTGGCAATGGGATATTCATCGCAGAGCCTCGCACATTTATGGTTCAAATGGTTCAAATGGCTCTGAGCATTATGGGACTTAACATCTATGGTCATCAGTCCCCTAGAACTTAGAACTACTTAAACCTAACTAACCTAAGGACAGCACACAACACCCAGCCATCACGAGGCAGAGAAAATCCCCGACCCCGCCGGGAATCGAACCCGGGAACCCGGGCGTGGGAAGCGAGAACGCTACCACACGACCACGAGATGCGGGCCGCACATTTATTTCACATTTCGAAGCCAGCTAATCTAAAATATACCTGAAATTTGTGGATCAGTGGTGGAAGACCTGAAGGATTATGTACAGGTAAATAGATGAAAGAAAGGATCGTTAAATATAATTAATTTCATTCAAGATTCTAACATCCATCGTCAAACAATACTACTTCCTCGACTGTGTCGTCAGTATCGATGTTGCTTGCGAATATGACACGGAAAACATTACTTGTTGATGCTCTTGACATCCACATACACCAACTACTCCATATTCCTGTATAAATCTAGTTCTGCTTGATACAAGACGTCGTTCTACTTTTGTGTAGCCATACTGCCTTTATTCCTAGCAGTTTCCTTAATGCGCATGCCACATAGGCGAATCAATCATCAGAATCTTCTACTTTTCTCTTTCTGCAACACTTTCAACAGCAACAGGTAAGCGGCTTTGTAGATACCTAGCTACCCATCCAGTTTCAGTATTTTTTTCTTTTCAGTATGCGATACAGTAGAATGGCTAGTAAGTTCCTCTTCGTCATCACCTGCTCTTACTGTCTGATCTTCCAAAACTTGAAATCAAATTTCTTTCTTTCAAATGCCGTCGACGAGAAACGCCTGGGATCAAGAGGCGTGTGTGTTTTCAACAGGTACTTCACTTCCCCCATTCTGTGGGAGCAACTGGTGGGAAGCGTATAGCCCCTAGTGCCGTGTTGCTAGTGGGAGAAAATTCTGTAGTTAAGAAGGGCCATTTATCATTGCGCTGCTTGCTACCGGTGACGCCTGATACAACTTTTATAAGCAGAAATTGGCTGCCAAGGAAGAACTGTAGACTTAAGATGTACTGAAGAACACACCAGTAAGTGAACTAATTCACAAAAAAAATACTGAACTTCCACAATATGAGTGGGACCTGGAGAATCAAAGATCCTACCATATGTTTCCCTGGCAGACGACGCTTTCCCATTAGAGGGAAACATTATGAAACCATAGCCAGGAAGGCAAATTAGGATTACAAAAATCAGAGGTCTTAATTACCGACTGCCTAGAACCTGAACTGTTGTAGAGAACACACTGTGTATTATGGTTTCGTGTCTTCCAAAAACTTATGTTGTTGCAACCTGTGAGGGCTGTCACTCCTTCAGCCGTGTGTCTCCATAATTTCCTAAGGCGAAATGCTGAAGCAAGGAAGGAATACACCCCACAAAGAAGCTTTGGCTTATATGATTTATAGACAGGTGAGATAATACAAGGCACATGGATTTGAGATGACCTTGCATCTGTTTTTATTGTGCCCCAGAATATACCACGGAAAGCTTCTAAATGAAACAAAATTCTGACGCGTTTGCAAACTATTTTTCAAGAGCTCAAGGACATATAGCGAAGCAAAATAATTGTTACTGTAGAATATGAAGTACAAATTAATGCAAGAATGCACAATTTTTTGGACGCCTTTGTCCGTGGTGTTTCCTTTCGTCCATGTACGTCATCCAGAAATTGCAAACACGGAAAACCAAACCACGTAGGTTTGTATATAGTGTCTGCACTACTGCCTCATCTCTTGCTCTTCTCCATCTTTCACTTCTCCCGTCGGTATTGCATGACAAGCGATCGAAATTTTTTCTCGATGCAGTATCTACAGGTGTCAAAAATGGTAGCAACTTTCTTTACAGACTGTACAGGCAGGTACTTTTCTGGCTAATACAGCGACACCACCTCTACAATCTGCTGCCTCGTCCACTCCAGTATCAAACTGTTTGCGGAACAAACTCAGTCGACCACAACATTGTTGCACTTGGGAGTGAGGGGGCTTCGGTCGGCTTGTCGTGAGTGTTTATCGTGAATTTCACGAGGACGCGCTGAACCGTTTGATGGTGTATGCATAACTGTCTTGAAATCATTCACAATGCTATACATTTTCCTTAGTCATCACTATATTTGTTTACTGTAACGTCACCGTGTGTTTGCAGTAACGGCCACTGGAGGCCAATGCAGTAATGTCGTCGTCGGGTAATTGTTCTAAGCACTAATGGGACTTAACATCTGAGGTCATCAGTCCCCTAGACTCAGAACTACTCAAACCTAACTAACCTAAGGAAATCACACACATCCATGCCCGAGACAGGATTCGAACCTTCGACCGTAGCAGCAGCGCCGTTCCGGACTGAAATACAAACATAAACCAAGGCTGTGCAGCGGTGACTTGTGGTAACTGGCCCGAAAAAATTGTTTTAAGTGATCTCTACCGACATTGCCATGCACAGATGTTTCTACGTTTTGTCACTTGCTCGGAATATTTTTGCAAACATCGGCAAACTCAGTGTGCAACTGGCTCGAACAGAACAGTCATCGCGTGTTTTTCTGTTCCGCCAACTAGCCGATATTTACTTTTTGTGGGCAGAAAACAGTCGCTCTGTCTTCTAACGCGGGCTTTTGCACCAGGCTTGGCACGTAGGGGGACGTGTGAACAGGTTCCCAGCCGAGCGTGCAAATTATACGCTGAGACACCCCGTGCCCTACAAAGGTGTTCTAAAAAAATGAATGAGTGCTTGGCTCTACATGTCTGAGAATGTGGAAGTTCCCAACCATGTAAAGTTTGCGTGGTACTCTTCGAAATCACTTTTTATGGTGAACTTGAGACATATACTATTTAATGAAAAGCATCTGGGCATCTATTAGTGGACATTGACATGAAGAGTGTCCACCCTTTGCCTTATGACGGCTCGGAAGAAACTTTCAATTATGTGTCTGAATGTCTGTGGGGGAATGGCAAACCATTCTTCAAATAAATGGTTCAAATGGCTCTGAGCACTATGGGACTCAGCACCTGAGGTCATCAGTCCCCTAGAACTTAGAACTACTTAAACCTAACTAACCTAAGGACATCACACACATCCAAGCCCGAGGCAGGATTCGAACCTGCGGCCGTAGCGGTCGCGCGGTTCCAGACTGAAGCGCCTGGAACCGCTCGGCCACTCCGGCCGGCAACCCATTCTTCCTCAAGAGCCGAAACTATAGAAGATAGTGATTTTGCACGCTGGGGTCTGGAGCGAAGCAGACGTCGTAACACGCCCTAAAATTGGACCATTGGGTTCAGGTCAGGGCTTTGGCCAGGCCAGTCCATTCCATGAATGTTACCGTCATAAGCCATTGCCTCACACATTCTGGTTTATAACAGGGTGTACTGTCATGATGATACCAGTGTGACCTCCCAACTGTTCATTACCATATACACTCCACACAGTTGTAAAATGTGTTCTTATTCTTCCACATGATAACAACGAAACACAGTCTGCATAAAATTACACTATCTGTTCCGTACTTCACTGTTGGCGCTACATCTGATGGCACGTAACGTTCTTCAGGCATTCCCCGAGCCCAAACCACTGCACCGGATTGCCACAGAGTATGAGCGTGGTTCATCACTTCAAATCACTCGTTTCTATTCATCCACTGTCCAGTGACCGAGGGAGTTGGCTCAGTGGCTAGTACAATGGACTCGCATTTGCGATGACGACAGTTCAAATCCGTGTCCGACCATCCAGATTTCGCTTTTCTGTGATTTCTTTAAACCCCTCCGGCCAAATTCTGAGGTGCTTCCTTTGAAAGGGTACGACCGATTTCCTTCGCCATCCTTGAAACATTGCGAGATTGTAATCCATCTCTCATAACCTTAATGTCGACGGGACTGTAAACCCTAATCTTCGTTCCTCCCTTACGGTCCAGTGGCGTCGCTCTGTACCTCAAGCGTCGCTTAGCCTTGACTACAGAGATATGTGGCTTGTGATGAGCTGCTCCACCATTGTGCCCCATTGTTCTTAACTCCATAGGCACTTTGGAGCTAACGAGTGATTTCAAGCGATTTCTTACAACCACTTCCGCAATGCTGACAGTCCTTGTCCGTCCGTACGTGAGGCCTGCATGCTCTTGGTTTAGCTTGGTCACACCACCAACAGGCGACATGAGCAGCTGCAGAGGGGTTGAACTGTCCCTGATGGATCCGTTAGTCAGGTGACATCCAATGACTAACCGCGCCGTCTAGGGCGTCTTGTCACGGTTCGTGTGGCTCCCCCCGTCGTAGGTTCGAGTCCTCCCTCGGGCACCGAGTGGGGTGACGCAGTGGTAGCACACTGGACTCGCATTCGGGAGGACGACAGTTCAATCCCGCGTCCGGCCATCCTGATTTAGGTTTTCCGTGATTCCCTACATCGCTCCAGGCAAATGCTGGGATGGTTCCTTTCAAAGGGCACGGCCGACTTCCTTCCCTAATCCGATGAGACCGATGACCTCGCTGTTTGGTCTCTTCCCCAAAAACAACCCAACTCAACAACCCCAACCTTCCTCGGCCATGGGTGTGTGTGTTGTCCTTAGCGTAAGTTAGTTTAAGTCAGATTATGTGGAGTGTAAGCTTACGGACCGATGACCTCAGCAGTTTGGTCCCATAAGACCTTACCACAAATATCCAAATTTTCCAATGACCAGTCCACGTCCGAAAACAATGAGCGCTTCAGACCGACTCATTCTGCACTTACTGCTTCTCTAATGTGAATTCAATACTCGTGGCTTCTTTTTGTACTAGCGGGCCCGCCTCTCGTGACATCGAATGGTCAGTTACGCGCTACTTAGGGGTGTCCGCTTGCTTTTGGTCAGGTAGTGCATGAGTATAATACACTGAAGCTCCAAACAAACTGGTATAGGCATGCGTTTTCAAATACAGAGATATGTAAACAGGCAGAATACGGCGCTGCGGCCGGCAACGTCTATATAGGACAATAAGTGTCTGGAGCAGTTTTTAGATCGGTTATTGCTGCTACAATGGCAAGTTATCAAGATTTAAGTGACTTTGAACGTGGTGTTATAGTCGGCGCACGAGTGATGGAACACAGCATCCCAGAGGCAGCGACGAAATGAGGATTTTCCCGTATGATCATTTCACGAGTGTACCGTGAACACCAGGAATCCGGTAAAACATCAACTCTCCGGCATCGCTGCGGCCAGAAAAACTTCCTGCAAGAATGGGACCAACGACGACTTAACAGAATAGTTCAACGTGACAGATGTGCAACCCTTTCGAAAATTGCTGCAGATTCCAGTGCTGAGCCATCAACAAGTGTCAGCGTGCGAACTATTCAACGAAACATCGTCGATACAGGCTTTCGGAGCCGAAGGCCCACTCATGTACTCTTGAAAATGCACGACACAAAGCTTTACGCCTCGCCTAGGCCCGTCAACACCGACATTGGACTGTTCATGACTGGAAACATGTTGCCTGGTCGGACGAGTCTCGTTTCAAATTGTGTCGAGCGGATGGACGGGGACACGTATGGAGACAACCTCATGAATCCATGCACCTTGCGTGTTAGCGGGGGACTGTTCAAGCTGGTAGACGCTTTGTAATGGTGTGAGGCGTGTGCAGTTGGTGTGAAGTGGGACTCCTGATACGTCTAATTACGACTCTGACTGGTGACGCATACGCAAGCATACTGTCAGATCACCTGCAACCATTAATTTCCATAGTGCATTTCGACGGACTTGGGCAATTCGAGCAGGACAATGCGGTAGACGTGAACATTATTGAGCATATCTGGGATGCCTTGCAACGTGCTGTTCAGAAGAGATCTCCACCCTGTCGTACTCTTCCGGATTTATGGACGGACTTGGTGGATTCATAGTGTCAATTCCCTCCAGCGCAACTTCAGATATTCGTCGAGTCCATGCCAGGCCGTGTTGCTGCACCTCTACGTGCTCGCGCGCGCCCTACACGATATTAGGCAGGTGTACCAGTTTCTTTGGCTCTTCAGTGTATATCACAAGGGATTTTATTTTCCGCCTTCTGTACCAATTGACGCCCTTCAGGGATGTGCAGCTTAGAAACAAAGTTCAGCTATTGTGAGATTAGCAGATTATTAGTCAGCTCTTCTCAAGCAAATCTAAAACTCTACTTTCGTGACACAGCATAACGTCAGCCTGATCAGTTTCGAATATGGGCAATCCAGGGTATTCATACGTTCGTCGAGACGAGCGATAGTTATCTAGCTATGTACGAGCTTTGGAAACCCTTTACATCTATGTATGCATACAAATAGTCGTATTTTTCGTTTATCGTCTGGTGAACCTGACATACAAACGAATCAGCTATACTAGTACAAAATAAGCTGCCATTCACCGTACAAGGGCTTGAGAAGTAGACATGTGGATGTAGCTGAGAACGGCTCACTACTTACTACACTTCATTAACGACTGCACGCCACTAGATAATTAGAAGCGAGCCAGGACCGAAACGTGGGAAAAACTATTTAAGGGGGTTTACCGCTCTCGATGTTTCAAAAAATCATTTTTGTTGCTATTTTGAGTCCTTATAGCCTGAAGAATCAAAAAGATTTCGTCGGGAAATTATTCTTTATACCTGAATATCAAGGTTCAATCGAAGCGGGCATAAGCCGACTCTAGCTTCTCTAGCCGCTTGGACCGTTTGCGACTCCGCTCAATATCTCTTTCTCTGTAAAGCTATTGCAACGTTCTAAATTGAAAAAAAAAATATCCACATTGGTGTTGTATTTCCCCACAAGATGTCTCAAGTATATGCTTTCGATGAAAATTAGATTAACAAAGCGGTTACGGCGACACTTTATCACAAACGTTTAACGAATAACAATCCGCAGCACGATTACTGTTCTGATAGTTGGTGTAAATGGAAGCAAACTGAGATAAAAGGGCCGGCCACTGTGGCCGAGCGGTTCTAGGCGCTTCAGTCTGGAACCGTGCTGCTGCTAAGGTCGCAGGTTCGAATCCTGCCTCGGGCATGGATGCGTGTGATGTCCTTAGGTTAGTTAGGTTACAGTAGTTCTAAGTCTAGGGGACTGATGACCTCAGATGTTAAGTCCCATAGCGCTTAGAGTTATTTGAACCATTTTGAGATAAAAGGAACACTGGATACTTCCGATCATAAGCAAGCACTGAGAAGCGAAGTTATTCAAGCTATTGCTGATGTACGAATTCATGCTTTCGCGGCGATATCCGTTAATAAAACATCCTCGGGTTTCAAGCCGCGTCAAGTGGTTTACTGCCGACGAGCTTTCGGCAGAGATCTCTTCTGCCTTTGTTAAGTGGATGACTGTCGTGTGGTTGTCATTGCCGAGCTTATATAGTCGTGACGTCACTCGTGACGTCACTGGTGCTCGGTCCCGCACCATATATGGTAATGTTTTGGCCGCGCGACCGCCGGGCCCGCTTCAACTCCCTCAACACCGGATCCCACGCTGTACTCAGCTGCAGTCCACCGTCCCTATTGAAGGTGTTGTCAGAAATTCTAATCTCTATGGCCTCTTTTATCACGCTATCCCAGAAGCTATTAGTCCGTTTAATAATTGACGTCTCATCGAACGCAATTCCGTGTCCATTTTCCAGAGCATGTTCTGCTACAGCTGACTTTTCGGGATAGCGCAGAGGGTAACACCTTTCATGTTCTATGCGGCGCTGTTCAATAGTGCGAACAGTCTGGCCGACATAGAACAGCCCACATCCACACGGTATCTTGTAAATTCCCGGCGTTCTGAGGCCTACATCGTCTTTCACAGATTTCATTAGTTGCCGGATCTTTGCCGGAGGCTTGAAGACTGTGTCTATTTTATGCCTCTTCAGGAGCCGACTAATCTTCCCTGTCGTCGAACCACAAAACGGTAAGAATGCAACCTGTTTGGTGTCTTCTTCAGAGGTCTTCTTCCTTTGAAGCTTGGATGACACTGCTTGTGAGATCTATTTCTTGTTGTAACCGTTCTCCTTAAAAACTTTGCGTAAGTGGCTCAATTCTCTCGGTAAGTTTTCAGCGTCTGAGACGGTTTCAGCACGATGCACTAAGGTCCCCAGAACTGACTGTTTCTGTGCTGAGTGATGGAAGCTAGTGGCGTGCAGATAACGATCCGCAAACCCACCCATATACTACGTGTGTTATAGCAATGTTCACTAACTGACTGCAAGCAGTAGAATGCCTCGAGAGCTTTATGACGGACCACAGACCCAACATAAGAGGTCACTACAAATTCTGCATCATTCAAATACCAGTATTCTGATATGTATGTTATTAATAAATGCAAAAAAATGGCTCTGAGCACTATGGGACTCAACATCTGAGGTCATCAGTCCCCTAGAACTTAGAACTACTTAAACCTAACTAACCTAAGGACATCACACAGCCTGCCGGTGTGGCCGAGCGGTTCTAGGCGCTTCAGTCTGGAACCGCGCGACCGCTATGGCCGCAGGTTCGAATCCTGCCTCGGGCATGGATGTGTGTGATGTCCTTAGGTTAGTTGGGTTTAAGTAGTTCTAAGTTCTAGGGGACTGATGACCTCAGATGTTAAGTCCCATAGTGCTCAGAGCCATTTGAACCATTTTTTTGACATCACACGCATCCATACTCGAGGCAGGATTCGAACCTGCGACCGTAGCGGTCGCGCGGTTCCAGACTGAAGCGCCTAGAACCACTCGGCCACGACGCCCGGCTTAATAAATGTAACATCATAGCTTTCACAAGTGATCAGTGCTCTCTTAGATCTAACACAGTTGTATCCTACTGGATTTTTTCATTGTCATTACGCAGTGTAACAGTTGTTGCATCTGTTTATAGATAGCTCACAAACATTCCATAGCTCGTGCAGTCTGTATGGTTGTCAGATTTCCCATATCCGATGGGGTTTTTCCTTGACATGATAGTGGAAGTATGACATTTGTGTTAATAATACACTGAAGAGCCAAAGAAACTGGTACACCTCCCCGCGAGCACGCAGAAGTCCCACAACATGACGTAGCATGGACTCGACTCATGTCTGAAGTTCGCCGCCTGTCCTGTTTGACCAGTCTGCCGAGTCTACGACGTTCGACATCTGTAACGAGGGATAGCCGCCCAATCCCACGGCGTCTGGACGTGGTTTCACCACGTGTTGAAGACACCATAGCACTTCTCGAACACCCGACAAGGCGTGCAGTTTTCGGAATGCTCCTGCCGAGCCTCCGGGCTATTACAGTCTGCACTCTGTCAAACACACATAGATCGCGCGCTTCCCCGTTCTACACACGCACGCAAGCTCACTGATACTACAAGCACCGTGCGCGTGTCTGACCAGCAGCCATCCCTTGTCAGGTGACACTGCTATCGCCTAGACGACTTTATACCGATAATAGGTCATAGTTTTCTACCTGATCAGTGTGAAATGAATTTATAGGTACACAAACAGACGTTTTCTGATGTAGCTAGTTCTAGGAAGGGAAATTTAAGGAAACTGCTCAAGCTAAGAATACTGGGAAATGTGGAAGATCTGGTTGTAAAGAAGGATTTACAGGGTAACGAGTGCGTATAATGGTAATCATTACAGTTGCTTTAGTAGACATGCCATTAACTGTCTTCTGAGCCGGCCGCGGTGGTCTAGCGGTTCTGGCGCTGCAGTCCGGAACCGCGGGACTGCTACGGTCGCAGGTTCGAATCCTGCCTTGGGCATGGGTGTGTGTGATGTCCTTAGGTTAGTTAGGTTTAAGTAGTTCTAAGTTCTAGGGGACTTATGACCTAAGATGTTGAGTCCCATAGTGCTCAGAGCCATTTGACCCATTTTTGAACTGTCTTCTGACGTCGGAGATATAGCCGAATTAAGCGGAGGAGGCCATGTCATCTTGTGAAAGTACCACATTCAACACAGTGCAATTTTCTTTGAAAATAAATCAATATTAAAGAGCTACTAGAGCATTTGTAAAGCTACATTTATGAAAATTAGTGTTTGACTTCTCGGTTAGAAATTAAAAAAAAATGCTTTTCTGTGGTTTTACAGATCCAACCTCAGGAATTGAGTGAAATAGGAAATGAAAAGTCTTATGAAATTATTTCAATGTGAAAGCGTTTTCAAAGTTAAATCTATAAATTTAGCTTCTCGGCTGGAAATTTAAAAAAAAATGAATTTGGAAATTCAACCTATAACACTAGTCAACAACCATTTTGCATCTGGGATGTGATACATCAACTAGTATGTATTTTGGTGTGTAGAAACTGAATATACCTTTCAAAATGTTGTATCCCGTACCATTTTTGAGTTTTTAAAGACTTTTTATTTTTCGTATTCAGTATTTCGCTTTTTGCTGTTCTTCTGTTTCGATGTTTAATTGTTTGTTTTTGATTTGCAGAGGAGAGATAGATGATCTATAAATCGTCAGTAAATGGTGTCGTAATCCAGTTGTGTGAAAGAGATCTTCAGTGAGTGAGTGGTTCAGGTGAAAGATAGTGCAAACTTTTTATGTTTAAAACTTATACTGAGAAAAATGGCAACTAGTAAATCTCGTTGCTATCTAAACCACCCCGACAACTTTTGTAATGTGTGTGGGAAATTCACTCCAAAAGCTCAAAGAAAACCAATCACCGATTTGGTTAAGAAGGCATATGAATTGTATTTTGATTCTACTGTTGGTGATCAAAATAAAAATTTTGCTTCTCATATTGCCTGCGTAACCTGTTCTACAACCTTAATCGAGTGGTTGAAAGGAAAACGCCGAGCTATGACATTCGCTATTCCGATGGCGTGATGTGAACCTACTGACCATTATACAGACTGTTGCTTCTGTCTTGCAAATATTTCGGGACATTCAAGCAAATCTAGACGTAAAATAAAGCATCCAAGTGTATCTTTAGTGCATTTGTCTGTGCACCATGATGAGGGGTAGCCTGTTCCTGTCTGTAACTTGAAAGCCACGCAACCAGACACCATGTCAAGTGAATCAGAAAGTATTGAACATATAGAAGAGTACGGCCCTTAATATCATGACACTTCGCCTCAGCTCTTTAATCAAAAGGAATTGAACGATTTGGTTCGCGATCTAAAACTTCCGAAACAGCAAGCTGAACGCTCGGTGTCGATACTGCAACGAAGGAGCCTTCTAGCTCCAGGGAAAAAAATTTCTTGTTTAAGATCGAGAGGTGCTTCCTTCGCTCAATATTTCGATTTGCAGAATTCAATGTATGTATGTAATGATGTCAGTGGTCTGATGATACAGCTAGGTGTACAACATAATCCACAGGAGTGGCGACTATTTATTGACTCCAGTGAAACCAGCTTGAAAACAGTATTACTACATAATGACAGTACATTTCCATCGGTACCTTTGGCTTAGGCAGTAGACATGAAAGACACTTATGAAACCATGGCTTTGATGCTAGAGGCAATCAAACATAAGGATCATGAATGGCAGCTTTGCTGTGATTTAAAAGTTGTTGCACTCCTTGCAGGTTTACAGGCTGTATTCTCGAAATACTGCTGCTTTTTGTGACTTTGGGACAGCCGTGACACCAAGAACCACTGTACAGTCAAGGAATGACCTATAAGGAAGTCATATGTTACTGGAAACGTAAATATGAAGAATACCCCATTGGTTGAGCCCTATAAAAGCATTTTGCCTCCCCTTCATATCAAGTTGGGCCTTATCAAGAACTTTGTAAAAGCTCTGGATAAAGAAGGTAAGACCTTCAATCACTTAAAAGAAAAGTTTCCCAAATTAAGAGAGGCAAAGCTGAAAGATGGTATATTTCTAGGACCACAAATAAGAAAATTGCTGAAAAATCCAATCTTTGATACCAAACTCAAAGATGTCCAATTAGCTGCTTCATCTTCTTTTAAAAAATTGTGAAGGGCGTTTTTGGTAACAGATTCTCTTTTTCTATTCTCACTTTGATTTATTCTCGAAAAATTTGGGAGCCGTAAGCGGTGAGCATGGTGAACGCTTTCACCAAGACATTCTTATCATGGAACACCATTAGCAAGGCCATTGGAACCCTTCGATGATAGGATCTTGTTAGGAAGAATGATGAAATGGCAAACAAAAGAAGAGCTCCGTCGTCGCATTTTTCAAAAACCAAAGACGATTAAAGGTGAAAATATCTTCTGAACTAATTTGGACCTTTTATTGGCATCATGCCCATATATACATAGAAAATAGTATTGATTTCAAACGTTCTGAATGTGTATTTTTGTTTGGCTTAATTGTGTCCATTTTCGCTGTTACCATTGTTTATTCTGCTGTATTTCTAGGAAATGTGACGTCATAGAGAAAAACTGATTTTACCTGTGTATTCAGCACTCCAAAATTAGGTAAAACCACCCATTTACAAACCATATGCAGAAAAAAGTTTAATTTTGTTAACTAGTGTAAGGGGGTGAAATAGTGGATGAAAGTTTCAAGAAAATATTTCGTTATATTAAAAATATTTTAAAACTAAATCTACGAAAATCGATATTTCACTTGTCGGTTAATATAACGAGAGAGATGTTAGGGGGTAAAAATTTCTATGGGAATATCACCACAAGAACGTAAAAGGCATTATTAACAAAATCCTACCAGAACTGCTGTTTGATCAGAAGTACATTCGGAAAAGACCATGCTTCCAAAGGCTTAATTAGTTTGAAAAGTTTAGAAAGTACTGCACTTTCTGGACAACTTAAAAAATCGATTAAAAAATAAATTTAAAAAATGTACAGACCCTACAGACTATGCGAGCGAAGCAGTGGACGATAAGCTAGCTAGTCGTCTATAAACGGAATGACGTTAAATAGCATGCGTGGGAAGGCATCTTCCATGATCACTTTCTATGCTTGCACGGCAGGTAACAACGTTCGCTACTTCGATATGGGACGTAGGTTGACCTAGCCACATGACCAGATTAGTTGCCATTGCCACGATTCGCCTTGTCGGTAGCAGCAGAATTTTCACGCTGGACAACTATTGCCTGGGGAGTATGCAACCCAAAGTGCCGCTGTGTTTCTTGCGTAGCATACGCTAAAAATCTGTAGGCGTATTTCCAGCCACTCTCAAGTGACGGACGCAGAAAAGTTTGCAGTATGTTTGAATTCCTTTGAAATATTTACGTATAATAAGACTTTTTATAAATAACATGTTAGTACTGCGTTTGAATTCCTTCTGTTTACATACATAGACGTATTGTTTTAACGATGATGTCTCCAAATGCGTTACAACGGCAGTGTCTTTGTTGATACTGTTTCCTGATTCAGCACAATAAGCAACAACCACTATCTCATTCAATGAAAACAAATCTATTTTTGAAGTGGATGTGAACGGTAATTGACTCGAGCAGCACAGCTCTATCAAATTGCGATTCCAAACAGAAATCATTAAAACTTTAGTGCCGATTCGCTTAGCAGTGAAAATGGATTGAGGTGAACCAAGATTCACTTATAGTTGTCTAGGATGAAAGTTTCTGGTATCACTTCAAAATTTGTTGTTGTAGCGTGTGATAAGCCTCATAGTACGGCATGGAAGTCATTCTAGAGGCAGTTCATGTAACTATGTCGCCTTCCACATGTGTGTGATATCTTACCTGCCGATCACTAAGAGAGAAGTTTCACGATGCTTTCTTACACGCACCACCAAGCCACTGTTTGTATGTCCAGTTCTGTTTAGAGATGGGTAACATTTGAAAGGTATGGTACAGTAAATACTCCCAACCATCTAGAGGATGAAAATCCTCTAGTTACAATTGAGGCTAGACACTAGAAGCAGATTAATATTAGTTTGTGGACTGAAATGGTGTGCGACTGAATGGTAGGTTCATATATTCTTCCATCAGCTTCTTATGACTACAATCTACAAGGATTTTATTTGAAACATTCTTCCACATTTGCTACAAGATGTGGTCCTGAAAATAAGGGGAAACAAGTGGTTTATACACGATGGAATTCTATTCCGTTTCAGCCGCAGTGTTCGAGATGCACTGGATGACATCTACCAAGGCAGGTAATCAGAAGTTTAATTTTACAGTCAAAATTCTCCCGTGCTCAATTCTCCCGTGCTTTGCGTCTACTTAAACACAGATGGGTTATGCAGGAGACATTACTAATGTAGAGGCACTTGATCAACGTTTCATTGAAACAGTTAAAAGTATTCGGCACCGGCCGTTTGACAGAATGCGAACAGTTTATGATACGACGAGTGTATGCAAGAGACGGACATTTTGAAAATTGCTTAAGAGGTGCTCGCTAGAGAACTATTTCAAATGTTCTTACTCAAATAGCTCAAAAACGGAGGATTTTCGGACACGTGTTTATATGCACTCTTGCAATCGTTTTGGTGTGACCTATGATTAAGAAAGAAATGGATATGGTGCAGTCATCTAACAAACATTAACCGTGTAATCGTGCAAATCTTTTCTCGACGAATTTGTGTTTGTAGTTGCATATATATGTCGCAGTCATTGCAATATTCAGTTATAGATTTGTGAATAGGCGTGTCTTATCATTCCAGGTGAGAGGTTAGGTATTAAAAAAAATACTTTGAAGCTGATTCTGTAACTTATTCAGTTTCTTTAAAGGAACACTCTGTGGCCTGTTGCGATAAAAGAAGAGTGTTTGATTCCAGTCACCCTCTGCTATTAGGTTTTATGACAGCATATGTATCGAATGTAGCCATGTATGGAAGTGCAACATGGACGATAAACAGTTCAGACAAGAAGATAATAGAAGCCTTTGAAATATGGTGCTACAGGAGAATGCTGAAGATTAAATGAATATAACGCGTAACTAATGAGGATGTACTGAATAGAAGTGGGGAGAAGAGAAATTTGTGGAACAACCCGATTAGAAGAAGGGATCGGTTGGTAGGACACATTCCGAGGCATCAAGGTTCTAAATGGTTCAAATGGCTCTCAGGACTATGGGACTTAACTTCTGAGGTCATCAGTCCCCTAGAACTTAGAAGTACTTAAACCTAACTAACCTAAGGACATCACACACATCCATGCCCGAAGCAAGATTCGAACCTGCGACCGTAGCGGTCACGCGGTTCCAGACTGTGGCGCCTAGAACCGCTCGGTCACTCCGGCCGGCAGGCATCAAGGGATCACCAGTTTAGTACTGGAAAGAGTGGGGGGGGGGGGGGGCGACACCAAGAGATGGATACATTAAGCAGATTCAGAATGATATAGGTTGCAGTAGTTACTCGGAGGTGAAGAGGCTTGCACAGGATAGAGTAGCAACGAGAGCTGCGTCAAACCAGACTTTGGGAGTGAAGACCACAACAACAGCAGTGGTTGAATTTCCAAAACTACTGAAACGAGTATTTTTTTATTTGTCACCGAGAAACCAAATACAAAATTTCGTACATCTAGCTTCAAAACTCTCTTCATTGCGACATATTTTCAAAAAAAAACCTTTCATCCTCTATTTCACGCCCTTACGGGTGGAATTCGGAAAAACTGATTCTTGAACGATGGCTTAAGATCTTCGTCATCTCCAATTTCAATTATCTACCATCAACGGTTTGGTCTGTGCGATGATGAGTCAGTGCGTCAAGAAATAGCTGTTGTGTGATTTTGATGGAAGGGACATGATGCTGTGCGGAGTCTGATTCAAATATTTATTCCAAAGAAGAGGAAGCAAAGCGCACAAAATGAACATCCCATGTACAATATGAACAAATTTAGGCAGCTTTTTCTGCGATGTAATGAACATACAAAGTAATGTCAACATTACGGAAAGTTCACAGCCTGTATCCCTCAGAACTGCGGCCTTCAAGGCTAACGAACAAACTACGACAAAAAACATTTTCTTTGTGGTGAGAGGTGGGAACACGCATTGCATGAAGAAACATTGTCGAACGTGATCGTTTTGGTGGTCCAGGTGTTATGTTGTGACTGTAATCCTTTATCAAGTGTGTCTTTTCAGAGGTGCGTGCTGCCCTGATTGCATTTTTATGGAAGGCAAAGCACAGCCGCAAAGAACTGTGCAGGTAAGAAGCTTTTGAAACGAGAGGGTATTCGGCGATTGGGCTGCCCTTCCCGTCCCTCCGACCGAAATTTGTCGAGGAAGTTTGGAATGCGTTGGGGAGACATATTGTAGCACGTCCATATACACCAACGTTCAGCAGACTGTAGTGCCTAGAACCGCACGACCACTCCGGCCGGCGTGAGGATACAAACGGCAAGGAAAACCACTGCATGAAAGACACATTATGTATATACACAGGAAATGAGGCCCTTAATTAAAAAATTGTCATGATGATCTCCCCACTCGCAAAAAATTCCCGACTAGTTCCCCATTGAGATCTCTGGAAGAAGACTGCCAAAGTGTAGGTGACCATGAAAAAAAGTTTCTACGAATTGGGGCGTCGAATGTGAGAATTCTGAATGTGAAAGGTAAGCTAGAAAATATGAAATGGAAAATGCTAAGGCTCAATCCAGATGTGGCAGGGTATGTGATGTGAAATGGAAATAGACAAGGATTTCTAGTCACGTGTGTATAGGGTAATATCAACAGCAGCAGGAAATGGTGTCACAGGAGTAGGCATTATGAACAGGAAGGCACGGAAGACAGTGAGTTACTGTGAACAGCTCAGTGATAAAGTTTATTCATCAGGATCGACAGCAAATCAACACTGACAACTCTAGTTCATGTACTCATATCGATGTCGCAAGCATTAAGAGGAAGAGGAAGTACATGAGGATACTGAAAGGGTAATTCAGTACGTAAAAGGAGATGACAATATAATATTAATGGGAGATTGGAATGCGACTGTAGGGAAAGGAGTAAAAGAAAGGATTACGGGTGAATATCGATTGGTAGTAAAAATGAAAGAGGAGAAAAAGTAGCAGACTTCTGAAATAAATTTCATATTGCAGTAGTGAATACTCTATTCAAAAATTACTTGAGGAGGAGGTAAACCTGGAAAAGGCTAGAGATACGGGAAGACTTCACTTAGATTACATCATTGTCAGGCTGAGATTCTGAGATTCCGGAATCAGATATTGGATTGAAGGGGGAGTACTCAGGAGCAGATATAGACTCAGATCACTATATAGTTAAGATGAAGAGCAGGCTGAAGTTTAAGAGACCAGTCAGGATGAACCAGTGCGCAAAGAAGTGGGATGCAAAAGTAGTAAGGAATGAAGTGATGCACTTGAAGTTATCTGAGTATGTAAAGACTGTGGTAAAGACTAGCACACTGAGTTCAGGAGGAATGAACTTCTCTGAAAAGGACAGTCGTAGAAGTTGGAAAGGAAATATAGGCACAATCAAGGTAATTGCGAAAATACCATGGCTGATCAACTAAAAAAGGAAGTACAAAAAGGGTCAAGAAAATTCAGGGGTACAGAAATACACCGATAGGCTAAGAAACTATTATAGGCATGCGTATTCAAATACAGAGACATATAAACAGGTAGAATACTGCGCTGCGGTCGGCAATGCCTATATAAGATAACAAATGTTTGGTGCAGTTGTTAGATCGGTTACCGTCACTACATAGTCACCTTATCAAGATTTAAGTGAATTTGAAGGTGGTGTTATAGCTGGCGCGCGAGCGATGGGACATAGCATCTCCGAGGTGGCAATGAAGTGCGGATATTCCCGTACGACCGTTTCACAACTGTACCGTGAATATAAGGAAACCGGTAAAACTTCAAAACTCCAACATCGCTGCGGCCGGAAAAAAATCCTGCAAGAGTGGGACCAATGACAACTGAAGGAAATCGTTCAACGTGACAGAAGTGCAACCATTTCGCAAATTACTGTAAATTTCAACGCTGGGCCATCAACAAGTGTCAGTGTGCGAACCATTCAACGAAACATCATCGATTGGGCTTTTGGAACCGAAAGTCCACTCGTATACCCTTGATGACTGCACGACACAAAGGTTTACGCCTCGCCTAGACCCATCAGCACCAACACTGGACTGTTGATCACTGGAAACATGTTGCCTGATCGGACGAGTCTCGTTTCAAATTGCATCGAGCGGATCGACGTATACAGGTATGGAGATAACCTCAAGACTCCTGCATATCAGCAGGGGACTGTTCAAGCTGGTGAAGGCTCTGTAATGATGTAGTGCGTGTGCAGTTGGAGTGATATGGGACCCCTGATACGTCTAGACACGACTCTGACAGGTAACTTGTACATAAGCACCCTGTCTGATCACCTGCATCCATTCATGTCCATTGTGCATTCCGACGAACTTGGGCAATTCCAGCAGAACAAAGCGACACCCCACACATCCAGAATTGCTATAGTGTGTCTCCAGGAACACCCTTCTGAGTTTAAGCACTTCCGCTGGCCGCCAAACTCCCCAGACATGAACATTACTGAGTATATCTGGGATGCTGTGCAACATGCTGTTCAGAGGAGACCTCCACCCCCTCGTACTCTTACGGATTTAAGGTGTCAATTCCTTCCAGCACTACTTCAACATTAGTCGTGTTGCGGCTCTTCTGCGTGGTCGGGGGGGGGGGGGGGGCACACGATATTAGGCAGGTGTATCTGTTTCTCTGGCTCTTCAGTGTATAAGTCACTTAGGAATGAAGTAAATAAGAAGTGCAGAGAAGCTAAGACGAAATGGCTACATGAAAAATGTGAATAAATCGAAAAAGAAATAGATGTTGGAAGGACTGACTCAGTATATAGAAAAGTCAAACATTAGAACCAAGGACGCTAACGTTAAGAATGCGATGGGAATTCACTGTTAATGGCAGAGAGGAGAGCAGACATATGGAAAGAGTATATTGAAGGCTTCTATGAGGGGGACGACTTGCCTGATGACGTAATAGAAGAAGAAACGAAAGAGAGATAGAGGGATCCACTATTAGAATTTAAAAGAGCTGTGGACGACTTAAGTTCAAATAAGACAGGAGTGATGAATAACATTCCATCGGAATTTCTAAAATCATTAAAGGGAAGTGGCAACAAAATGACTATTCAGTCTGATGTGTAGAAAACATGAAGTCGCGATATGCTATCTGACTTTCTGAAACACATCATCCACACAATTCCGAAGATAGCAAGAATCGACAAGTGCAAAAATTACAATTAGATTAAGAATTCATGTATCCAAGTTGATGAAAACAATAATATACCGAAGAATGCAAAAGAAAATTGAGGATGTGTTAGATGAATTTCAGTTTGGATTTAGGAAAGAAAGGCACCAGAGGGGTAGTTTTGACATTGCGGTTGATTATGGAAGCAAGACTGAAAAGAAATCAAGACACATTTGTAGGATTTGTCGACCTGCAAAAAACATTCGACAGCATAAAATGGTGCAAAATGTTCTACATTCTGAGAAAAATGTGGGTAAACTATAGGGAAAGATGGGTAATGTACAATATGTACAAGATTGGTTTGGGAACAGTAAGATTAGAAAGCCAAGAACTAAGTGCTCGAATTAAAAAGGGTATAAGACAGGGATGTAGTCTTTCGCCCCTATTGCTCAGTCTATACATCAAAGAAGCAATAACGGATTAAAAGGAAGATTAAATAGTGGAATTAAAATTAAAGATGAAAGGATATCAATGATAAGATTCGTTGATGACATTGCTACCCTCAGTGGAAGTGGAGAAGAATTGCATGGTATGTTGAATGGAATGAACAGTCGAGATAGGAATAGGGATTGAGAGCAAATTGATGAAAGACGAAAGTAATTAGAAGTAGCAGAAATGAGAACAACTTAACATCAGAATTGAGGATCATGAAGTTGATGAAGCTAAGAATTTCTGCTACCTAGACAGCAAAGTAGCCCTTGATGGATGGAGCAAGGATAACATAAAAAGCAGACGACCATTGCCAAACAGCGCATTCCTGATGAAGAGATGTTTCTTAGTACAAATATAGGCCTTAATTTGAAGAAGAGAATTGAAGTATTTGACATGTGGTACTACAGGAGACTCTGTTAAGACATCAGGGAATAATTTCGATGGTACTACAGGGAGCTGTAAAAAGTAAAACTGTAGAGGAAGACAGAAGTAATAATACATCCAGAAATAATTGAGGATGTAGGTTTGCAATTGTTACTTCGAGATGATAAGCTCGGCCCAGGAGTGGGATTCACGGTGGGCCATAGCAAAGCAGTCAGAAGACTGACGACTTGAGGAAAAATGAAAGAAAACCACCAGCCTCCAATTTAGGTGAGAGCGACAACATGAAGTCAAAAGGGGGGGGGGGTGAATGGACAGACAGCGAGGAGGAAAGAGGAGAGGGACACAGATAGGAGGCAGAGGAGATGGACAGAGAGACAGGAGGGGTAAGTGGACAGAGAGAGGGGAGAGGAGGAGATGGAGAGAGGAAGGAAATAGGAGAAATGGACAGACACAGGGGGAGGAAATGATAGGGACAGAGAGGAGAAGGAGGAGATGAGCAGAGAGAAAGGAAAGAGCAAATGGACAGAGAAGGGAAAGAGGAGGAGATGGACAGAGATGGGGGTGAGGAGGAATGGACATAGAAAGGAAAGAGGAGGAGATGAATAGGGATTTAGGGGAGGAGGAGATTACCAGAGAGATGGGCAGGGGGAGGTGGCCAGAGAGTGAGGGGTGGAGAAGGTGGGCAGGGAGAGCGACAGTGGATGTGGACAAAGAGGTGGTGAAGGAGGTGATGGACAGAGACATAGGGAAGGAACAGTTGGACTAATAGAAGACTGGAATAAATACATGTCTGGGCAAGGCTGGAAACACAGCTTCTATCTAAATAGTTATTTGCCAGTTTCAACACTTACAAACTTTTTACCAAATGTAGTTAATGTACCTAGGCTTAGTATCACATTTAACAAGGTACAATAAACTTAGAAAATCACAGTTTGTTTTCCAGAGCAGTTGTTTCACTAAGAAAGTTTTTTATTTACCTAGTAAATATTACAAGTCATGCTGTTATTGTAGTCTTTAGCCCAAAGACTTGTTTTGTGCACCTCTCCACACTGCTCTGTCCTGCGCAAGCCTCTTCACATACAAATAACTAATACAACCCACGTCCATTTGAACCTTTGTACTGTACTTCTCTCTTGGTCTACCTCTGCAATATTTATGTCACACCTTCTCTCCAATAATAAACTGACAATTCCTTCATGACTCAGAATGTGTCCTACCAACTGAACCCTTCTTTTAGTCAAGTTATGCTACAAACACCTTTTCTCCTCAGTTCTGCTCAGTATCTCCTAATTAGTTATACCATCGTCAGCATTCTTCTGTAGCACAACATTTCAAAAGCCCCTGTTCTGTTCTTGTCTGAACTATTTACCATCCATATTTCGCTTCCATACAAGGCTACACTCCAGACAAATGCCTTCAGCTAGCACTTAAATTTATATTCCATATTTAAAAAAATTTCTTCTTCAGAAACACTTCTATTGTCAGTATGAATCTACATTTTATATTCTCTCTACTTCGGTCTTCATCAATTATTTTACTGCCCAAATAAAAAAAACTCACTTATTACTGTCTCATTACCTAACTAATTCCCTTAGCATCACCTGGTTTAATTCAGCTACATTCCATCACCCTTGTTTTGCTTTTGTTAATCTTCATCTTCCATCCTCCTTTCAAGAAACTATCCACTCCATCCAACTGCACTTCCAAGTCCTTTACTGTCTTTGATGGAGTTTCAGTGTCATCTGCAAACCTCAACCAAAACTTCAATTTATTTTCCAATTTTTTCTTTTTCTTCCTTTACTACTTGCTCAGTGTACAGACTGAACAACTCTCTCCCTTCTTAACCATGGCTTTCCTTTCATGTCCATCAACTCTCACAACAGCTGTCTCATTTCTGTACAAGTTGTACATAAACTTAAGCTCCCTGTATTTTACTCCTGTTATCTTCAGATTTTAAAAGAGTGTATTCTAGTCAACATTGTAAAGAACTTCCTCTAAGTTTACAAAACCTATAAACATAAGTTAACCTTTCTCTAACTTATCTTCTACTATACATTGTGGGGTCAGTATACTCTTGCATGTTTCAGCATTTCTCCGGAACACAAACTGATTTTTCCTGGTTGGCTTCTACCAGCTTTTCCATTCCTCTGTAAATAAATTGGGCACTATTTTGCAACCATGACTTACTAAACTTACATGTAGATAATATACATACCTGTCAGAACCTTCTTTCTTTCCAATTGAAATTATTACATTCTTCTGTCTCAGGATATTTCCACCCTCTCATATACCTGGCATACCAGGTGGGAGGGTTTTATCTTGGCTGTCTCTCCCAAGGCATTATCATTCTCTGGGAATGTTGTCTGCTCCAGGGGTCTTGTTTCAGCTTATGTTTTTCAGTGCACTGTCAAATTTTTCTCACTGTACCATAGCTCCCATTTCATCTTCAACTACTTCCTCTTCTCTTTCTATAATATTGTCCTTGAGTTTCTTTTCCTTACACAGTTACTTTATATACTCCTTCCACCTCTCAGCTTTCCCTTTGTTGATTAGTATTGGCTTGCCGTCTGAGCTCTTGGTATTCATACAGTTGCTTCTCTATTCCACAAAGGCCTATTTTATTTTCCTGTAGATAGCACTCATCTTTCCCCTAATTATTTTTGTCCTCTAGCCATTTTTACTTGACATTTTTGCAAATTCTGTCAATCTCATGTTTTAGACATTTGTATTCCCTTTCATCTGCTTCATTTGTTGCATTTTTATATTTTATCCTTCCATCAGTTACATTCAATATCTGATGTGATATATGATTATTTCCACTAGATGTTGTCTTTTTACATATTTGATCCTCTGCTGTCTTCAGTATTTCATCTCTCAAAGCTACCCAGCGGTTTCTATTGTATTTATTCCCCATTTTTCAGTCAGTCCTTGCTTAATGCTCTCTTAAAAACTCTCAATAACCTATGGATCTTTCAACTTGTCCAGCTCCAGTCTCCTAAATTTCCTACCTTTTTTCAAGTTCTTCAGGTTTAACCTACAGTTCATAACCAATAACTTATGGTTAATGCCCATGTCTGCCCCTGTAAATGTCTGAAAGTTAAACTTTTGTTCCAGAATCTCTGTCTTATTGTCACATAATCAATGTGAAACATCCCAGTGTCCTGGTCTCTTTCACACATACAATCTTCTTTCGTAATTCTTAACCCAAGCGTTAGTAATGATTAAATTATTCTCTGTGCAAAATTCTACCAAGCAGCTTGCTCTTTCTTTCCTTTACCCCAGTCCATATCCTCCTACCATTTTTACCTCTCTTCCCCGTCGTACTACTGAATTCCAGTCACCCATCATGAATAAGTATTCCTCTCCCTTAACTATATGAATAATGTGGTTCCATCACAGATTATTTCAGTCCGTTTATCACTTGCAGAGCTAATTGGCATATAAACAGTACTACTGTGGTAGACTTTGGCTTTATGTCTGCCTTAACTACTGTAAGGTATTCACTTTGCTGCTCATATTACCTTAACCACATTCCTATTTTGTTATTCATTATTAGACCAACACCTGCAATACCTCTATTTTTTATTTATAACCCTGAACTCATCTGGCCAAAAGACCTGTTCGTCCTGCCACCAAACTTCAGCCTATCCATTTCCCTTTCTAAATTTTCCAAACTACCCACCCAATTAGGTGGTGGTGGTGGTTAGTGTTTAACATCCCGTCGACAACGAGGCCATTAGAGACGGAGCACAAGGTCGGGTTAGGGAAGGATTGGGAAGGAAATCGGCCGTGCCCTTTCAAAGGAACCATCCCGGCATTTGCCTGAAACGATGTAGGAAAATTACGGAAAACCTAAATCAGGATGACTGGAGATGAGATTGAACCGTCGTCCTCCCGAATGCGAGTCCAATGTGCTAACCACTGCGCCACCTCACTCGGTACCCAATTAGGGGAGTTAACATTCCGTGTCCTGATCTGTAGAATGTCACTTTTGTTTCTCCTGATGATGACATCCTCCCAATTAATCCCCACCTAGAGATTCAAATGGGGGACTATTTTTTCTCTGGAATATTTTACCCAAGAGGATGCAATTATCATTTAACATACAGCAGAGCTGATGTCTTCAAGAAAAGTAACAGCTGTAGTCACCCTTGCTCCCAGCCATCCGTAGCACAAGGTACAAGCGCAATAAGGCCATGCTGGCTGATGTTATGAGGCCAGTTCAGTCAATCATCTAGACAGTTGACCCTGCCAACCCTTTTCAGGAACCACATGTTTGTCTGTCCTCTCCACAGAAATCTTTCCATTATTTTTGCACCTATGGTATCGTTATCTATATAATTGGAGCAAGCAAGCCATACCATCTTGAAGATGGCTTTGGTTCATGAGGCAGATTACAAACCATCTAATGAAATGTCTCAATATGGTATTTTTATTCAATCTATCCAAAGCTTTTGTTTAAATAAATCAGAATATTTAACTAGAAAACCAAACGTTTTTGTATAAAATGTATCACAGACATCTGAATGCAATCAAACTCAATAACAAACACACAAAAAGTTGTGCTTAATCATTCAAATGACGGAATAATGAAATGAAAACTAAGGGGGCTAAGAAGACATGAGTTTCAATTTAGGATCTACTCTTCTTTCCATATGTGAATCATCTTCCACTTAACCAAAGTTAAAGAGAATTAGCCATAACTACATAGAACATAAGACTGGTAATTTATCACATTAGAAAGACATTACCAAATAGATATAAATAATGTTCTTTAAATAAATATTTGATGGCTTCGTGATATGTACTCTTTCTTACTACCAAAAGAAGTAAAGGCACAGTTATTCAGTTCCATAAATTAATAAATTGAAATAACCCTAATGATCAAGTAACACATGGAAAGGGCTCAGAATATAGTTCAGAAGGTTCAGAATTACACACTACTGAAAAACTGAACTGGAGGAGACATATTATTAGGTTTCAAAATGGCTCATTCAGCAGCTTCTACTCTTCACATCATTGTTAGTCTCAGAAAGGAAAAACTTCAAAAATTAATATCTTCTACACATTTCTGTTCATTATTATCTTACAACATATGATATGAGGTATTGAACTAAAGCACAGTATAGTTTTTCAATTGATATGCAAAATCAAAAGGCAGTGTGCTGATACTCAAAGGAATCAAAAACTTGTACATCTTTTTCAAGCAAACCAATTTTTAGACAGCCATTGCAGCTTCCATATAGCTTACAAACAACAAGTTCATTGAACATACTCATAAAACTACCTAATTCACATGTAAAATAATCACATCATACAGATCTATCAGGCTGCTTTGTCTAAACAAAGTATGTTCATCACAACATGAATGAAGTTTTTCGGTAGTAAATCATGAAAAAAAGACTGTTAACTTACAAAACAATTAACTTCTTACAGCCTTTGCCTGTAGGGCTCCTTAACTAATGTTGCTTGATGAATGTAGGATACTTTTCCTAGATGTATCTGCCACATATTGCCAACACAGATCAGGAAGTGTTGGCAGCTGTAAGCTTGTTGTATTGAGTTTCTTCTTAGTGGCTTCATTTTCAGTTTTAGTGGGGTGAGCGAGCGAGATATTTAAGTTCATTCTGTGTGTGGCTGTGTTCTGTGATATTATAAAATTATATCATTGTTTTTTTGTTCTGTTGTTACAGTTACGATGTAACTTTTGTTTGCAATAAAGAAAGGAGCAATAATTTATTTTTACTCCAATATACTATATTTTGCTCTGTGATTTTCTGCCAGACATAATTAAAGACATCAGGTTATAGGTCCAAGTAAACACACACATTCGGTATCGATTTCTGTTCTAAGAATTCATTGCTTTTGATTAGACTTCAGTTTGCATGAACCATGATGCTCAAGTCCTGGAACCGTCATATTTTGGTGGTATATTGTGGAAAACCTTCGTTTTCATTTTGAACTGAGTATTATAAGTTTGACTTACATTCAGCCTACAAAAAGACAGATAAACTGAAAATGTACAGTACCCAGAAATTTGACAGTAAAAACTTCCAACTGTGAAAATATCAGTTGCAAATTATTTTTCATGCTGAAAAAGTGCTCGATATTGTCGAGGGGAAACTGAGGCTAAATGAAGCTGGTCTGAGTCAATCTGCTTGGGACAACTTAAATGCGAAGGCGATGCTCATTCTATGTACTGCAATGGAATTTGACCAATTGCAATCTGCTATTATGTGCACACATGCAGCAGAAATGTGGGCCAGACTAAAGAATATTCATGAACAGCGATTCACAGTTAATAAAATGGCCTTGAAGCAGAAATTTTTTGATTACAGAACGTCGCCAACAGACACAATCACACAACACATCAGGCAAGTTGAGTCCCTGGTACAAGCATTACCTGATTTGGGTAACCTGTTACAGAAGTTGACAAAATGGCTAAAATTTTGGGAAGTCTGCCAGCAAAGTTTGCAATTTTTTCAACTGCCTAGGACTTGTGTGCTGAAGATCAACAAACATTCAATAATTTGACTTTAAGCGTAATGAAAGAAGAACAAAAACTTTTACAATGTGATGAAAACTCAACAGCCTTCACAGCAGTTACTGTGGACAAAACACACAAGTTCAGATCAAATACCAGTAACAACAGCGCATCTAACATGGTCAGTAGAAAAGACGTTGAATGTTATTACTGTCACAAAAAGGGACATTTTAAATTTGAGTGCAGAAAACTTTTAGCAAAACTTAATACAAAAACTGATACATCTGAGCAGCAAGCAGTGAGTGCAGAACATGTATATGTTTTTGCTCCAGGTTGTGAAAACATTTGGTTAGCTGACAATGCTGCATCAAAACATATGATGACACACAAAGAGCAGTTTGCCATGAAAAGAAAGAAGAGCCAGTTTGGATACATTTAAGCCAGTTCAGTTGGATGACTCATTTGTTCAAACTGGAGACAGCTCAATCATCAAAGCAGAAGGCATTGGATCAATTGAAGTATTGTCATTAGTTGAGGGCAAAAGGGCAAACCTCGCACTTTGGAAAACACATTATATATTCCTAAGCTAAAGAAACAATTATTTTCAGTGGGAGCAGTCACAAAAAGAAGAATGAAAGTAATTTTTGATGACAAGAGAATGGAAGTTCACTGTTCAGGTCCAATTGCAGCAGGAATTGAGATGGACAGTCAGTGTTATCAGATGTTGTTTAAATGTCCAGATGTACTACAGGCAGATCCTGCTTCATTGAATTCCACCATGATCTGGCATGAGAGGCTGTGGCACATTCATTTCAGTGGTCTCAAGAATACGACTGATCTGAACTTAATACCTGGTTTCAATATGAAGATATCTGAAAATCTTCATTGTGAACTGTGCCAGTAT
Organism: Schistocerca cancellata; assembly: GCF_023864275.1. NCBI lineage: Eukaryota > Metazoa > Arthropoda > Insecta > Orthoptera > Acrididae > Schistocerca > Schistocerca cancellata. The sequence continues at coordinate 311,338,313 of NC_064626.1, forward strand.
GGCAAGATGAAAAGAAAATCTTTTAATTCAAATTTGGAATCAAGATCAGAAGTTCCTGGCAAATTTACACATGTAGATTTGAGTGGATGGGGGAGAAAACCACCTCTTGGAGGTTCACAACTGTATATATTTTTCAAGGGTAATTGCACTTCATACAGATTCGTGTATTTTCTTAATAGTAAGCATGATACTTTCTCTGTGTTTTAGGAATTTCATATACTGGTTGAAAGACATACTGGAAACAAAATCAAAGTTCTGAAAAGTGGCAATGGAACCGAACTCATAAATAAGCAATTTGAAGATTATTTCAAGCAAGATGGTGTAATACATAAGAAAACAAGTCCATATACACCACAGCAGAATGGCCAAGTTGAACAAAAAAGCAAGTCCATTGCTGAGCGTGCACACACTATGTTATTAAGTACTGACTTGTCTCACGAATTGTGTGCAGAGGCAGTAAATTTTGCTTCATATATCTTAAATTGCTAACCTTGTAAAGCAAACAACAATGTTATGCCATATGAAAAATGGTTTGGAAAATGTCCTTCTTTAGGACACATGAGGAAGTTTGGAACAGGAGCATACATACATGTTCCTGATAAATTTAGATCAAAATGGGATAGTAAATCAAAGAAATTGATCATGGGTGGCTATGATGGGTATAGTACCAATTATCACCTATACAGCCCTGAGGCAAAGAAATGTCTCTTTTAATGAATAACAAATCCATAGCTGAAACATAGAAAACGATATACTGAATTTTACCTGTGAGACTATGCTGCAGAAAATGTTCACAAGGAATCTGAAGATGATGATACTGCTGAACAAATAAAGGAAAATCAAAGGACAAATCTGAGAGATTGGTGTCATCTGCAAGCACCTGACCATTTTCAGGACCAAGATATAGCTTGTTCTGCCATTATCTTTGAACTTCAAACTTTTGAAGAAGCAATGGCACTGAAAGAGTCATCAAAGTGGAAACAAGCAATGGAAGAGGAAATGACATCCTTGAAGAAGATCAAAACTTGGGATCTAGTACCATTACCACATAACTGCAAGGCAGTTGGATGTAAGTGGGTCTATCATGTGGAGCAGAATTCCAAGGGAAAAACTGGGTGCTTTAAAGCTAGCTTATGTACAAAAGGTTATTCACAACGAGAAGGCATTGATTATGAAGAGAAATTCTCTCCTGTGGTCCAATCAGAGTTTTATTAGCCATAGCAGCTTCGCAAGATATGAAACTTAGCTAGTTTGATGTTAAGACTGCATTCCTGACTGGGGATTTGAAAGAAGATGTTTACATGGAGCAATCAAAAGGTTTTGTTGTAGAAGGCTCAAATAATGTTTGCAAACTGAAGAAGAGTCTATATGGACTCAAACAATCACCATGTTGTTGGACTCAAAAATTTGTGCAGTTTCTGACAATGATTGGCTTTGTGCTACTGATTGGAAAAAAATGTGTTTTCCATGCTTTAATAGATGACACTGATGTTTACCTGTGTCTTTGTGCTTACTTCTAAGTCTCCAAAAATACCATAAAATATTTTGACAGCACTGGGGTCAATGTTTAAAATTACTGTGGGCAATCGAAAATACTTCTGTGGATTGGAAATTGAACAAAGCCATTCTACAAAAGAAAGCGATATAGGCCAGCAAAGACATATCAATTGTTCACTTCAGAAGTTCAATACGGACAATTCAAAACCAAACTCCACACCTTTTGATGTTGGAACCATGTTGCACAGTGGGCAGCCTCCTGCAAATCAACATGAGATAAAAGAGATGGAAAGCAAACCTTATCTGTGGGCAGTCAGCAGCTTAATGTCTGCAGCAACTGTCTCACGGCCAGACATTATGTTTGCTGGGAGCATGGTGAGTAGGTTTTTACATAATCCAGTCTCAATCATTGGCACACTGTTAAAAGGATTATGAAGTATCTACGGGGGACCAGGGACCTGACCAAAAGGTACAAAACTGACCCTACTGGACTAGTGGTCTACTCAGATGCCAAATTTGCTGGTGACTGTGACACTCGTCAGTCAACAACACGCTATGTGAGCTTGTTAGCAGCTGGGCATGGGGTATGGTGTTCATGTCAGCAGAAATGTGTAAGCAGATCAACAACATAGGCCTAAAACATAGTAGCTTCATATGCTGCTACTGAAGTTGTTTGTTTGCGTGGTTTCCTCAGTGAACTAGGTTTTCAGTTAGACAAACAAACAACACTCCATGTTGACATTCAAAGTGCTATTCCCATGATTAAAAAGACAGAACATCACAAACATACCAAGCACATTGACATTAAATGCCATTATAAACGTGAACATGTTAAAAATAATGAGATTGAAGTCTATTATGTTTAATCTGATAAACAATTGGCAGACTTATTCACAAAACTTTTAACTAGAGACAAATTCATATCAAACAGAAAATCCCTGTCAGTGATCTCAAAACAAACTCAATAAAACAAGAGTGGGAGTATTGACAGCGGTGAGCTTGTTGTATTGAGCTTTTTTTTTTAGTGGCTTCATTTTCAGTTTTCGTGGTGTGAGTACACCAGATATTTATGTTCATTCTGTGTGCGGCCATGTTCTGTAACATTATAAAATTATATCTCTGTTTTTTTAATTTTTTTATTTATTTTTTTGTTATGGGTAAGGGTGTAGCTTTTGGTTGCAATAAAGAAAGGAACAATAACTTATTTTTACTCCAATATACCGTATTTTGCTGTGTGATTTTCTGCCAAACATAATTAAAGACATCAGGAAGTCTCCCCCATAGAAGCTTTTGTTGGTCGCCTTTTTCTAACACCTGCACACAGTTGCCTCCTCTAGCCACAGGCAGTTTCCAAAAGCTAATTGACTGAACTGTGCACCAAACAAAAAACTGTAAGTGGTATTTTTGTTTTCAAATTATCTGTACTTTGTGTAGGCAACATTTCCATATGCATTGGAGAGCCTGTATATGTGTGCCGCGGCACTATAATGAAAACATGAATGTTGTTGATTATCACTTGACAGTGGAGAAACTACACAATGTGTCTAGGGATGCAAATATTTTACCATTTACCCTGTGGCATCTCTGGCACAGAGTGCCTTTTCTTTGACTCTTATTTCTTTGAACTGCTTTTGTTCCATGTCTGCTCTCAGCATGCAAATTGTGTTCTGCCATGTTTGTTCTTTTTGTCTCAATGTGTAATAAATGTATATACAATACTTACTGTGTGTTATTACCAACCAACCATATGTGATAACTGTAGTGGTGACCCTGATATCATCATCGTGTGTTCATGAGTTATTTTGTGCTTGTTTTCATCATTAACGAACTTTATGTGACAGCCCACATTGTTCTCGTCACAATGGATCTACCGGTGTCTTTCTGTGCTAATGCCATGCAACCTATTAACTGTACTTGCAGCCACGAGTGGGCAAGTGTACCTACTGCGCATTTAGTTAAAAGTGAACAATTATTTACGCCCAGCTACACCAGCAGCCCCCTAACCTTAACGAGCTCAACATGGCTACTGTGTAGTGCAGCAGCACAACAACTGCCACAACAAGGACAGTACATGCCGCCTAACGACAATGTGGATGATCATCCAGTTAAAGACATAGTGGTTTACCCCTCATCTATGCAGTTAGTTACCTTCGGGTTGGTTTGACGTGCAGATGATGTTCCAGAACTACGCACAGGGTAGCAAATTCTTATGTGCCTAGTGTCGCAGCAAACACTCCCCCCCCCTCCCCCCACTCGTCGTCTTGGTGATGCTGCTTTGCCTCGACAGATCTGGTTTCTGTGACCGTTGCACCGCCTATCGATGCTGCCTCAACATGTGTTACCCGGCAGGTTTCCCAAGCTACCTGCTTTACAAAAAGATTACTTGGTTTGCGTTAGTGGATCATCTACTGGACATCCATGGCATTTCAAATGATGACACATGTTTTGTCTGCCTGGTGAATCACCTCCACACTCATCCGGATCTCATCATCAATCTGCTTCTCTCACCGCCCACTTTGCACAAGTATTCGACGGCAAAAGCGTTGCTCATTGAGATTTAACAATGACTACATGCATTAATTGATGATCAAGCATTACCTGACGCCGGGCTTTGGACATTGTGGATGGTCAAAACGCCTTCAGATCTATAACTTCATCTACTGTCTCACGTTGCTGACCCAATCGAGGTTCGTTTATGCATGGCAGATGGAGCTTACACTATCATTCACCACCAACACCCTCAGTTGGCACACCTGCAGCTTTGGTTCCGCATCCTGCCGGCAGAGGCCAGTACACTCACCTCATTGTCTCAGCTGCCAGTCAGGAGCTGCCACCTAGCAGCCTAGAGGAGGTACTGCCTGAGAACTCCTGACAGCCGCCAACTTCGCCCAAGCAGCAGCCCAATCGGCTACTGGCCCTGACGCAGACAGCTGCGGCCCCCTCCCGCTCCACACCACCTCACCTACCAGCCTATCCACTGTGCTGGTACCATGTTACTTAAGGGGATGCCACCCACAACTGTCTCGTGCCTTGTGCCTACCCACACAATTCTGGCGGGCATGTTTAGGTGCCATTTCCCGCAACATTCCTTCACGACACCTACCGTCCAACACTGCACCACTCACTTCAGCGATGCGACGCCTCTATGTCACAGACATGTCATCGAGCATTTGCTTTCTAGTTGACACCGGCGCTGACGTTAGCATTATCCTGGCCAAGCACGCTGGCGACACACTTTCGCCTGCTAACCTCGCCTTGATTGCCGCCAATCATTCTCCCATTGTCCGCCTCGATAGCTGAGGGGTCAGCGTGACGGCTTGCCATGCTAAGGACCCGGGTTCGATTCCCAGCTGGGTTGGAGATTTTCTCTGCTCAGGGTCTGTGTGTTGTGTTGTCTTTACCATCATTTCATTTCATCCCCATCTGTCGTGGAGGTCGCCCAATGTGGCATCGAATGTAGTAAGACCTGCACCAAGGCGGCAGGGATCCTCCCAGCCAATGACGCCAGACACTCATTTCCATTTCATTCTCCCATTGTGGTCCATAGCTCCATCAAAATGTTGCTTTGCCTATCACCATTCCACACTTTTCCTTGGAGATTCCACATTGCTGACGTGGATGAAACTATAAGCAGTTTGGATTTTCTACACCATTACAAACTTTCACCAAACCTGTAGGCCGCCAAGCTCCATCACGCATCTGGCTCTAATGTTCCATACTCAAACGAGTTCAGCATGACTTCAATCCTGCTTGGCTACGATTTCTAGATGTGCATCCCTGCTCGAGCATGTTACTACATGGCTCTCTGTCCTGTCGGACATGTGCTCACCAAATCGACGAAATCCACACCCAGAATGATGTGTTACACATCTGCATTGCCTACACTTCCACTGAATTGCCACACGCATAGCCTAAGATACGTCGCATATCTGCAGTACTGCAATGAGGTGACCCAACACACACCCCTACTGTGCCATCTTCTCAGTCTGCTCTGGTGTCGAGCATTTCTCCGCCTTCTGTCGTTTTCTCACCACTGTGGACGAATCTACAAGACACATCTCCATGCTCCACTCGCGTACCGCATCTTCCATCACCGACTTTAGCCGATGCACTGCCTACGCCACCCCATTTCAGCAAGGTCAGTGAACTGACATTGCCCATGGACCCCTTCCTAACCCCTCTTGCCAACCTACCTTCGCGAGTATCAGCCATCAGTAATGGCACTTGTCATAGGATTCGCACCCACTTGTACATTATAAAGCCAGGAGCCTTAACACTTCCAAACTTCTGCATGCCAAGGATATTGTTCAGGATCTGTTGGCTTTGGGCATGCTGCATCCCTCTGATAGCAACTGTTTTCACCTATTCACCTTGTAATATTGTAACTTTATTTGTGGTGTAAGCAGTACTGCTCGACAATAAAAGCGGCTTAAAAGCTGTGAGCTGTCTGGGGAAGTTAATCTTGCATTACTAAGCAACTGTTTCACCAGGTATCCTGTCTAGCTTACCAAATTCCCAATCAAACGAACATTAATTATAATCTTTTAATAGTCATACGACAACCGGTGATATATATATAAAAGAGAGAATTTAAATAAAAAGAAGTAAATCAGTTTATATTTGGAAATTTATTTTAAGATTGATCATTGAAATTTCAGCATATTAAAATTGATTCCTAACTAAATTGGTGCCTTATTTAGGATTGTGAAAATGTGAGATTGCAATCTTACGGAACACATCAATTATGGAGCCAAGATTGGGAGACTGCATACAACACTGCATTCATAAAACAACACACAAAGAACGTTGAAACGTATGCAAGAGAAAGTTAACCACTACCAACAGATTCAAATTTTCACCCAAAGAAATTATGTTCGTAGCACAATCCTGTCCGTCATGTAATTACCACACACTGGTATACTAAATTCATATTAACTCTTTGTGAAATCTTCGCGAAAAGAAAGCTGAGGGCTACTTTGATGATTACACCAGATGCTTCACGTGGTCAACTTGGTTTACACAAAGAGTGTAACTCCACAATAATTTTGATAATTAAAATAAATTAGATCGAAAAGCAATTTACAAAAGAAAAACCTCGAACTGGTTACTAACGTCTTACTGTTAACCTGACGGGTCAAACAGTTACATAAGCCTGTGGTACTGGTCTCGCAAAGTACACCCCACGTGGGTTGAACATAAAGAAAAGTTGCTATATTGAAAAATATTGTCAAGACGAGACGTTATAATCACACAAGCATTCGCATTTAAGATTGATCTTAGTTAGAGTTCCTGATCAACACGTGGTTCCACTTTACTCACAAAGTAGTGACAAAGCAACTACCGAAAAATAATCTGAACTTCACACGAGAATTACACTGCGCTGCAATTTAAGATAACATTAGATATTTTAGAGCTAAACCTGAAATAAAGGTGATTAAATTTTCAGTTAGGCTGAACTTAAGAAATCCATTGTCCTGCGGACTTAGCAGACACGCGCTTAGCCGGAGATCTTACCACTTCAGACGCTCGCCCCGGACCAACTGACTTGCGCTCCTACCGAGCGTGCTTCCCAAATACAAACGGAAGTGACCAGAGGGGCAGCTTCCTATACCAACATGACAACGGACGAACAGGACCATACTAAGGATAGAAACCTCTTTGCTTTCAGAAAGCGTAGCTACCTGTTCCGACGTTGGTCCTACTGTTCTCTAGCAGACAGGCTTGTCTGCTACCCTCAAGCATGCAACTACAAATACATTTGCTCATTCATCCTCTCACACAGAAGGGAAGGGGGATGACAGTATCTTATCATACACAGTGTATAAAAGAAAGCGGATGTAGGTTCCGTATGAGACTGTGTGACATGAATTACATATAAACTGTGTTTTAAAGTGTAGTAGTGTGATAGATCGTTCTTGTTTATGTGTAAAAGTTACACGTTCCACTACTCAGTCTCCTCCCAGATAGTCAGAAACGCCACAGTAAATTTAGAAAAGGAATTTATGCCGTAAATGACAACAGATTTAAGAAATTAACATGAAAGGAATCCAACAGAGACCTTTCAACCTTGTTCCTAAAAAGGACGGCACCTAATGCATGTGAGGAGACTACAGGTCCCTTAATACTCGCACTGTTGTCGATAACTGTCCAGTTACTCATATCCAGGATTTCACGCAATTACTACATTTTTAAGACTTTCTCTGTTTTAGATTGTTCCAAGGCATACTGTCAAGTCCCTATGCAACCACTGCACATTCTGAAGATGGCCATCATCACATCCTTTGGCCTATTTGAATACTGTTACATGCCTTGTGGATTGAAAAATGCTGTGCAGACGTGTCAGCAGTTCATTCATTCCATTTTGCTACGTCTACCATTTTCTTATGCTTACTTCAATGATATACTGATCTTCTCCTCCTCTGCCGAGGAGCATCAAGTTCATCTCAATGCAGTCCGTTTGGCACTCGCTGCCAATGGCGTGGTGATCAACCATGATAAATCTCAACTCTGTTCCACATCGGTCACCTTCCTAGGCCATACTGTCTCTGCCGATGGCCTCCGACCAACGAGTTCTCATGTCAAGCCTCTTCCTGAGGATTATGCTCAGCTCCGTCGTTTTCTGCGTATGGGACACTTTTACTACCGCCATATTCCTCAAGCTACCTTGGTCCAAATGGCCCTCACTGACACCCTCTCCAGCAAAAACACCACGGGACGACAGAAGTTGGACTGGACCAAACCCATGCCAGTGACTCAGCTGTGGCCGCTGCTTTACAACAGCACAGCGCCGACTCAACCAACCGCTCCACTTCTTCTCCAAGAGATTGACTAAGAGCCAGTGTAAGTGATAGGCTTTTGACCGTGAGCTACTTGTTGTATATGAGGCGATTAAACATTTCCGTAGTGCCCTTGAGGAGCGACTTTCACGATCTACACACATTACAAGCCACTCGTGGGCGCTACTTGTAACCCAGCTGAGGACCTTCTGCCGAGGTGTTTCCGCCATATGGACTTCATCTGTCAGCAATCTTCCAGCACATGCTATATCCATGGCGCAGAGATTGATGTGGCAGACTATCTTTCCTGCATCTGCATGCTAACCTCGCCACTGAATCTGGAAGAGCTCGCCTGACTTCAGGCCAAAGACCATGATATACAGCGAATAATGTCAGACAACGAGTCATCACTGTCTGTCCAACCTCATATCCAACACAGGTCGACGATCACTCTCATTTGTGACACCTCTACAGGCAGTCCTTAACCCCTGCCCCTACTGCCCTTCGTCAAGAGGTCTTTACTGTTTTGCACAGGTTGGCCCACCCTGGAATGGTAGCAATGACACAGCTGTTTACTGAGCACTTTGTCTGGCCCAGCGTGCAGCATGACTGCTGCTCTTGGACTTGTGTGTGCATCCCGTGCCAGTGCACCAAGGTACACTCAATCTCCATTGGGCAAGTTTGACATACCAAAGGGGCGCCTTCAGTACATCGACATTGATGTCATTGGCCACCTCCCCTGTTCCAAGGGTTACAGATACATATTCTCGATCATCGACTGTGTGACCTGCTAGGTCAAGGCGGTCCTTCTTATTGACATCACAGCCGAAACCATTGCTCGTTCTTTCGTCTCAGTGTGGGTTGCTCGTTTCGGCTATCCCCTGTCCCTCACGACAAATCAGGGACAACAATTCGAGTCCATCCTCTTTGCATGACTGTACAAACTCTGCGGTGTTGCCAAATTCCACACTACGTCTTACCACACGCAGGCGAACGGCCTGGTCGAACAGTGGCACCACAATCCCAAGGCCACACTTATGTGCCAAGGCGGCTTATGGTCCGAGGCCCTCCCATGGGTCCTACTGGGCATTTGCTCAGCATGTAGAGAAGACTTGAGCACATCACTTGCTGAGATCCTATATGGCGAACCCCTCCTCCTTCCCGCAGAAATCGTGGAGGCATCAGGCTATACTGTCGATCTTCCTGCTCTGGTTGAACGGGTTCATGAGCATGTCACATGCCTTCGCACCACCCCTTCAATTTTCTCACTCCACCCCGCCTGTGTTCATCCACAAGGACCTTGCTTTGTGTGAATTTGTGATGTTGCGCAATGACACCATGCGTGCGCCTTGCAGCCACCTCACCGTGTGTTACGTTGGGGTACGAACACATTTGTAATCCACCCATATGGACGACCACAGACTGTGGTAACTCACCAACCTGCTTCCTGACGCTGCTAACCCGCCTTCTGATGCTGCTGCCCTGTCTCTCGACGCTGCTGACCTGCCTTCGACCGACTTCTCACCACCTGCGCAACCGTTGGATACATGGGACTCTTGCAGCGCAGTTTCCGACGTGCATACTGCTCGCGCGGGCCGCTGCCTACAACTGCCACGCTGGCACCAAGATTATTAATTTGAGGGATAAAGCTTCCCTCTGCCGTGGTGTGCACTACTGTGGTGGGAGGGGGGGGGGGTAGATCTGTGGCGTCTGGTGCAGAGTGCCTGATCTTTCACTCTTATTTCTTTTTGAACTGTTTTTGTTCTACGTCTTCTCTCGACACGCAACTTGTGTTCTGCCGTGTTTCTTCTTTCTGTCTCAGTGTTTAATAAATGTATGTAAAATACTTAGTGTGCGTTATTACCGACCAACCAAATGTGATGACCACACCCCAATAATCCAAAACGTTTCAAGGACAGCAAAGCAAATTTTAAATCTAAACTGAAAACCTTTTTTATGTACAACTTCTCATCAGTAGACGAATTTTTACATAAAAATTAATGGCATAGCTATGTATAGAGGAAGATAAATATTTAATGTTGTTTAATTTAATTTAATTTCACAATTAATATGATAGTTGTAAAAATGTGACATTTATTTATATTAATAAATTTAAGTTATTGTCGTCTTGAATGTGCTGTGAATAACAAACAAGTAGCTAACACATGAACTAATCATGTCTACATGACTCATTCAACATCACTTTGGTAAAACATGAAAATAATCAATAGAAGACACAAAACATATTTGCCAATTGTCGGTCATTACTCAAGCACCATCCGAAAAATTTATTTATTACATCATCAGTGTTCTGACTGGTTTGATATGACCTGCCATGACTTCCTCACTTGTTCCACCTCTTCAGCTCAGAGTAGAACTTACACTCTATGATCCTGATTATTTGCTGAATATGTTACAATTTCTGTCTTTGCTTATAGTTTTTCTTCAATGACTCCCTCTAGTATCTGCTGTCTTAACACACTGCATCATCCTATCACATGTTATAACCTGTGTTTTACACATATTCTGGAGAAAACATACTCCTTTGTTACCTTATAAAACCACGTAACTCTCAGCATCCTTTTGCAGCAGCACAACTCAAACACTTCAATTCGTTTCTATTCACGAAAGAGAAATTTGTAAGAGATAGTTTTAAGACTTCACATAAAGTTTCAGAAATTGTTCTATGTTGATTCAACACTATTTATGTGTCCATATAAACCTTTTTTTAATGCATACATCATCCACGACATGAGCACTGGAAAATCTTTTTACTCCTTCGCTTTAAAGTTTACAAATGTATATCATTTAATTTTTTATAACAAATTGGATCTCTGTAATGCATAGTTACAGCTTTTAGTATCTATTGTACACTTACAACTTATTTCTACAGTTTAAAGTATGACTTACATGTCTTCATACATGAGGTACTCTTAAAGTGAATAAAAGCAGTTTTGCACTAGGCAGAATGTCACACATTTTTAAAGGTATGTAACAGAGTCCACACAGGATACAGCGGCCAATACAGAGTGGCCAATTTTCGTCCAAAGCGCTGGGCGGTTTCATTTGTTTGTTCAGATAGGAAAGCCAACATTGTCTGCGCCCTTTTGGCTGGTCAACTACATGCTGTGATGACAGAATCCAGGATCCAGGCGCACATCCTGCAGTCTTTCTCAAACGATTTTAGAGAAACTGTTCAGTAAAGGAAAATTATTTTTGCATCACATAGCTTTATATGTCTGCTTTATGACGATGTGCCTGTTATTTCGTTAATGGTCATAGATATTATGATATTTGTATTTTAGTAAGACACTGTGCGGAATTCGAAAAAGTGTGCAATGAAAAATAGTTCTTTGATTTTTCGTATGGTGCATACTACAGCATATGCGATTTATCTAAAAAAAACTGAATTTTTCTTTAGACTTGGGTGGAGGTCTCTATCTGTCATCAATCTCGACAAAACTATGTAGCACACTCATTTGCGATCGCGACTGCCAGCGATAAAACCAAAATGAAATAGCCACAACGGTTTGAGATAACAAAAAGAGATTTTGGAAAATGATAGCATGCAAAGAGGAGAGTATTCTTCCAAATGGTTATTATGTGAAACTTCATTATCTGCCATGTTATAGCAACAAGAGAAATGTAGGTTTTACTCAAAATTCGCCACTCATGATACTTATCTAAAAACTACAAATGGTTAACAAGCCAGGCGAAAAAAATCGCTGCTTTTCTTACACATTCAGCAAAATTCTTGCTAGATGTTAACCAAAGTAGGCGTGACAGTAGATCTTTAGAATGGTCACCGTGCAAGTGTAGGCATGGAGTGGCTCCACTTAATATTTACGAAATATCTGTGTGTAGGCTTCAGTTTAGAATGGCATTTTCCCTCCAGTACTCAGCATATCCTCTATAGCACTTGCCTGTAACCACCACAGTTACCACTATCCCCATATATGCCCTGCCAATTGCGTATGTACAAGGCACGATATTGTGTGTGCATTCTACAGAAAGAGATTTTCTATGTCTTAAGAAATCTGTTGTACAGTTCTGTTTCTGTGTTTTGGCACACTGTGGTTTTATAATGACTGACATGTAAGTCACTGTTTGACATGGTACTTAACCATGAACAAATAAATTTATCCAGAATGAGATTTTCACTCTGCAGCGGAGTGTGCGCTGATATGAAACTTCCTGGCAGATTAAAACTGTGTGCCCGACCGAGACTCGAACTCGGGACCTTTGCCTTTCGCGGGCAAGTGCTCTTCGGTAGCTCAGTTGGTAGAGCACTTGCCCGCGAAAGGCAAAGGTCCCGAGTTCGAGTCTCGGTCGGGCACACAGTTTTAATCTGCCAGGAAGTTTCATATCAGCGCACACTCCGCTGCAGAGTGAAAATCTCATTCTGGAAACATCCCCCAGGCTGTGGCTAAGCCATGTCTCCGCAATATCCTTTCTTTCAGGAGTGCTAGTTCTGCAAGTTTCGCAGGAGAGCTTCTGTAAAGTTTGGAAGGTAAGAGACGAGGTACTGGCAGAAGTAAAGCTGTGAGTACCGGGCGTGAGTCGTGCTTCGGTAGCTCAGTTGGTAGAGCACTTGCCCGCGAAAGGCAAAGGTCCCGAGTTCGAGTCTCGGTCGGGCAAACAGTTTTAATCTGCCAGGAAGTTTCAAATAAATTTATTTTGAGAAAAAGTTTCCTTTCCTTACTACACTTTCCTTTCATGTCCATAACTAATTAAATACATACATCAAGAAAACTTTTGCATCACCTCCATTCTGAGAGTTCTGGAATCTGTAGAGAGAATTGGAATAGAGATCAACATAAACATCATTCCACCCTTCTTAATGCTCATGAAAACCACACATTGCATGTTGTACCACCACACAGCGAGACCTTCACAGGTGGTGGTCCAGATTCCTGTACACACCAGTACCTCTAATACCCAGTAGCACGTCCTCTTGCGTTGATGCATGCCTGTATTCATCGTGGCATGCTATCCTCAAGTTCATCACGGCACTGTTGGTCCAAATTGTCCCACTCCTCAATGCTGATTCAACATACACTCCTGGAAATTGAAATAAGAACACCGTGAATTCATTGTCCCAGGAAGGGGAAACTTTATTGACACATTCCTGGGGTCAGATACATCACATGATCACACTGACAGAACCACAGGCACATAGACACAGGCAACAGAGCATGCACAATGTCGGCACTAGTACAGTGTATATCCACCTTTCGCAGCAATGCAGGCTGCTATTCTCCCATGGAGACGATCGTAGAGATGCTGGATGTAGTCCTGTGGAACGGCTTGCCATGCCATTTCCACCTGGCGCCTCAGTTGGACCAGCGTTCGTGCTGGACGTGCAGACCGCGTGAGACGACGCTTCATCCAGTCCCAAACATGCTCAATGGGGGACAGATCCGGAGATCTTGCTGGCCAGGGTAGTTGACTTACACCTTCTAGAGCACGTTGGGTGGCACGGGATACATGCGGACGTGCATTGTCCTGTTGGAACAGCAAGTTCCCTTGCCGGTCTAGGAATGGTAGAACGATGGGTTCGATGACGGTTTGGATGTACCGTGCACTATTCAGTGTCCCCTCGACGATCACCAGTGGTGTACGGCCAGTGTAGGAGATCGCTCCACACACCATGATGCCGGGTGTTGGCCCTGTGTGCCTCGGTCGTATGCAGTCCTGTTCGTGGCGCTCACCTGCATGGCGCCAAACACGCATACGACCATCATTGGCACCAAGGCAGAAGCGACTCTCATCGCTGAAGACGACACGTCTCCATTCGTCCCTCCATTCACGCCTGTCGCGACACCACTGGAGGCGGGCTGCACGATGTTGGGGCGTGAGCGGAAGACGGCCTAACGGTGTGCGGGACCGTAGCCCAGCTTCATGGAGACGGTTGCGAATGGTCCTCGCCGATACCCCAGGAGCAACAGTGTCCCTAATTTGCTGGGAAGTGGCGGTGCGGTCCCCTACGGCACTGCGTAGGATCCTACGGTCTTGGCGTGCATCCGTGCGTCGCTGCGGTCCGGTCCCAGGTCGACGGGCACGTGCACCTTCCGCCGACCACTGGCGACAACATCGATGTACTGTGGAGACCTCACGCCCCACGTGTTGAGCAATTCGGCGGTACGTCCACCCGGCCTCCCGCATGCCCACTACACGCCCTCGCTCAAAGTCCGTCAACTGCACATACGGTTCACGTCCACGCTGTCGCGGCATGCTACCAGTGTTAAAGACTGCGATGGAGCTCCGTATGCCACGGCAAACTGGCTGACACTGACGGCGGCGGTGCACAAATGCTGCGCAGCTAGCGCCATTCGACGGCCAACACCGCGGTTCCTGGTGTGTCCACTGTGCCGTGCGTGTGATCATTGCTTGTACAGCCCTCTCGCAGTGTCCGGAGCAAGTATGGTGGGTCTGACACACCGGTGTCAATGTGTTCTTTTTTCCATTTCCAGGAGTGTAGATCTCTCAGAGTGGTTGGTGGGTTACGTCGTTCATAAACAGCCCTTTTCAGTCTTCCCAGGCATGTTTGATAGGGTTCATGTCTGGAGGACATGCTGGCCACTCTAGTCGAGCGATGTCGTTATCCTGAAGGAAGTCATTCACAAGGTGTGTACGATGCGGGCGCGAATTGTCGGCCATGAAGACGAATGCCTCGCCAATATTCTGCAGATATGGTTGCACTACTGGTTGGAGGATGGCATTCATGAATCATACAGCCGTTACAGCGCATTCCATGACCACCAGCGGCGTATGTCGGCCCCACATAATGCCACCCCAAAACAGCAGGGAACCTCCACCTTGCTGTACTCGCTGAACAGTGTGTCTAGGGCGTTCAGCCTGACCGGGTTGCCTCCAGACACGTCTCCGACGATTGTCTGGTTGAAGGCATATGCGACACTCATCGGTGGAGAGAATGTGATGCCACTCCTGAGTGGTCCATTTGGCATGTTGTTGGGCCCATTTGTACCTCGCTGCATGGTATTATGGTTGCAAAGATGGACCTTGCCAAGTACGTCAGGAGTGAAGTTGGCATCACGCAGCCTATTGAACGCAGTTTGAGTCATACCACGACGTCCTGTGGCTGGACGAAAAGCATTATTCAACATGGTGGCGTTGCTGTCAGGGATCCTACGAACCATAATCCGTAGGTAGCGGTCATCCACTGCAGTAGTAGCCCTTGGGCGGCCTGAGCGAGACGTGTCATCGACAGTTCCTGTCTCTCTGTATCTGCTCCATATCCGCATAACATCGCTTTGTTTCACTCAAAGATGCCTGGAACGTCCCTTGTTGAGAGCCCTTCCTAGTACAAAGCAACAATGCGGACGCTATCGAACCGCGGTATTGACCATCTAAGCATGGTTGAACTACAGACAACACAAGCCGTGTACCTCCTTCCTGGTGGAATTACTGGAACTGATCGGCAGTCGGACCCCCTCTGTCTAATAGGCCTGCCTTGTTCATGCACCCTTGTTTACATCTTTGGGCGGGTTTAGTGACATCTCTGAACAGTCAAAGGGACTGTGTCTATGATACAATGTCCACAGTCAACATCTATCTTCAGGAGTTCTGGGAACCGGGATGATGAAAACGTTTTTTTATGTGTGTATATAAACGCAAAGAAGGGACACGAGTCTTAGTCCGTTAAAAAGGTTGTATGGTTTCATGCTGCATACAGCAAGCTTTACTATTCTTTCAATCAGTGCTCGTTTTTTTTTTTTTTTAAAAAAAAGAAAAGCGTTTAAGGTACTCTCACACTAGATACTAAAATGTTATAGCTCATTATTTGTTTAACTGTATAACTACATTGTTATTAACATACCCAGCATTATAACAGTTTCGAAATTGACATCAGGGCTTCTGTAGTTTTCACTCCTTCTTACTTTACTGTTGATATCAGCAACAAGATTTCTGCCTTTCATAATCTAAGAGTCTACTTGATCTGTAGGTTAAAACAAATGCAACCAGTTTAACGAATGTAAGCTTGCTGTTGGTAGATAGATGTAATGAGGCTTTTGTACCTGTGATAATGAGATTCATTTCCAAGAATCTGCATTCTCCTTCACTGCTAGATAACTGGAAAACATTTCACTACATTGAGAAGAGGAAGGAGCGATGCTGACATTTTCTTCTCCATCAAATAACCTTGAAATGCTTTAACTATTCCTGTCTATGGAAAACCAAAACAATGATATAAAATTTTTGCACTTGTATATTATTCCAGGACTTTCAGGCCAACTCAGTGAGCCCAACACTTCCACACATTGTTCTCCTTTCCACTGTACTTCCTCTGAAGTTCAGCTCTTCTACTGCTTTGAGAGCTTCACGTTAATGAAGGCCACTGCACAGTTTCCTTTCTTCAAACATCAGCAGCTGATTTTTGACCTTCCGTTGGCCAAACCACAATGTAATGTCTTGTGACAGTAGTTCATGCGACAATTCTGATAATTCTTGCAGGGCATCGCCCATTATAGCTAAGTCGAGAATGAAATCATCTTTAGTGATCCACTTTAATAAACCTTCATACACATCTCTGTTAGTTAACTCCCTGGTATGTTTATCTTTCGTGGCTGTGACGTGAGCAACCAAAATTTTGAAGTTTTTCCACACTGCTGATACACTTCTGCAGCTTGATGCTTCCCATCAGCTGTCCAAGATTCTATTTTCATAATTTCAGTTTAAAGTAGCTATGTATGCTGCTATAATTCTCGACTATTCTTCGGGGACGATTGGTACACTGAATTAGCTTGTCTAAGAAAAAAACCAGAAGAGACTCACATGTGATGGAAAGTTTCTGTTATATCACAAACTGACAATTCAAGACTATGGTTAGCATAATACCAAACCGAAACCTATGGGAAATGCTGTTTCATTAATGCACCAACTCCTTTTTCTCTTCCTGTCGTCAATGCTGCACCAAGTGTTGCAACTGAAAAAAGATTTTCTTTCAGGAGTTCATTATAAGATCTCATGGATTCCAAACAGTTTAACAATTTGTTATACATATCATCTGAAGTAAAACCATTTGGCTCAGCTATATCAGTGAAAATATTTGTGGTCTCTCTCACATCGGGAAATTTAGTTTATAAACAAAGTATTAAAGTTGACAATTCGCTAGTTGTTGTACTCTCGTCGATAAATAGTGATATTTTTATTTTGCCTCTATAAGTGTTTCATTCACTGAGTTTTTCATTTCGTGTGCATTGTCATTAATCATTTCAGTACACACATTTCCAGAATGTAAAATGCAGCCTATGTCATCTCCACTAAAGCCTAGTTTACACGACGACATTGGGTAGCGCCACTCGTTCTGTGGAATGAGTTGCACGCAAGTGGTTTCATATATGACGTAGACACGGCGACACCAGTATACACTTCAGTTTCGTCGTTTTGTTGGTCCATGAGTCGTGTCTGAAATGAAAGTTTCGGCAACTGCACGTCGCACGAATTGTGATGGAGTTAAAGCTTGTTGCGTGGAATCGCTGCATAAGGAAAAAATAAGAAACGCGTTTCGATTCGTGACTGAATGAAGACAAGACGTCGGCTCGGGTTCTCAGCATCCTTGCTGAAATAATTTATAACGGAAGATCCAAGTTCTTTTAATTATCTTAGAATGTCACCAGAACTGTTTACGTTTCTTCTAAATAGAATTAGTTATGCGATAAGATATAAAGGTACTGTAATGTATGAAGCAATGTATCAAGAGCTGAAATTACATATCATATTGCGTGCACTACAATCAGGAACACTCGGCATGCTATAAGATGCGGTTTAAGTTGGTGATTACGCTTTTTCATCGACACCAACAATTATTAACATTAACAGTAATAATTATTAACATTAACAGCAATAATTATTCGAAGCAGGCCGCATTAGCAAGAGAATGGTTTGCAAACTACTCTCTTGCAGATTGATCTGAAGAGTGGCAATATTTCAAAATTCTAACATA
Source organism: Schistocerca cancellata (assembly GCF_023864275.1). NCBI lineage: Eukaryota > Metazoa > Arthropoda > Insecta > Orthoptera > Acrididae > Schistocerca > Schistocerca cancellata. The sequence goes on from NC_064626.1 coordinate 311,356,553, forward strand.
TGTGAATGGGGAGCACTGCAGCGAAGTTTTAAATAGATGAATATTGAATATAGAATTCAGCTTCTTGAATCTGTATAGCCTTCCCTACTGTCAACAATACTGCTTAAAAAAGAGTTGGGCAAATCGAACAATGGGATTTCAGTCTTGTAGATGACAGCATTGCCACTGTAGGATTACACTTGCTTGTATTTTTCTTAATTCAGTTGTATATATGCTCCTAACTCAATACATTTTACTCTGCAGCTCAGATATTATCAAACCATATATGTTATGATTCCACATGACAGTCTCAGCGGCAGCAATATGTTGCTTATTTTTGCAATCAGCATCACTGAAATCCCACAAACACGTATGCATAGAGATCCAAAAATATCTGAGCTGCAGGGCAAAATTTATTGAATTAGAAGCACATATACAACTGAATTAAGAAAAATACAAGCAAATGTAATTGTAGCTGTCGAAATGCTTTCGTCTACAAGACTAAAATCCCATCGTACAAGTTGGCCGACTCTTTTTTTTTTTTTTTTAAAGTAATATTGTTGACAGGAGGGACAACTACCCAGATCAAGAAGCTGCAGTCTTTATTCAATATTCATCTATTTAAAACGTCGCAGCAGTGCTCCCCATTCACATATGTTTGAATTTTGAAATATTGCCACTGTACATGTCTATCTTCAAGATAGTAGTTTGCAAACCATTCTCTTCCTAATGCGGCCTGTTCGAATAATTACTGCTGTTAATGTTAATAATTATTACTGTTAATGTTAATAATTTTTGGTGTTAATGAAAAAGTGTCATCGCGAACTAAATCTGTATCTTATAGCATGTCGAGTGCTCTCGATTGTAATGCACGCAATGTGATATGTAATTTCAGTTCTGGCGACGTGCTTCATGCATTACAGTATCTTTATTCATTACCGCAAAATTAATTCTATTTAGAAGAAATGTGAACAGTTCTGGTGACAGTCTAAGATAATTAAAAGAACTTTTTGGGTCTTTCATTACAAATTTTTTCAGCAATGATGTTAAGAAACCGAGTTGACGTCTTTTCTTCATCTAGTCACGACTCGAAACGCGTTTGTTATTTTTTTTCTTATTAAGCGATTCCACGCAACAAGCTTTAACTCCATCATAACTCATGCGACGTGCAGCTGTCAAAACTTTCGTTTGAGCCACGACTCAGGAACCCACAAAACGACGAAACTGAAGTGTATACCTGGTTTCGCCGTGTTGACAGTCAAATACGATACCATTTATGTGTAACTCATTCCACGCAACGAGTGGCGCCACCCAATGTCGTTGTGTAAATTATGCTTTAGTTTCACCAACGAGTTACGCAAAGGTGCCATGTGGCCGGTAGCGCAGTTGCCTGCAACCTAGTGTCGTCGTATAAACTAGGCTTCAGTTCTACCAGGTCGATTTAAGTCTCAAAAACATTGAAAGGGTGATTAGTTTCCACGACTTAAAAAGCAGTGCAAAATATATTTGCTCTCACATCCTGTTTATTCTGAAACGCCTTATTTTAAGCATTTTCGGAAGTCTTCTCTATAACAAGAGCAGAATTCTCGCAGCAGCTTGATGAATGTGACTTTCTTAATGTTTAAATACTTTTTCCGTAATGAAACTACTATTTCTTCTTTTCTTGAATGACCTGAAGATGACACAGATACATAGTTCAAGGTTATGCAATGCTCTTGCATTGTTTATTTCTTTCTACGCCCAAATTTCCTATTCATTTGCAAGTTTTTTGTTTGAAGCAAATAACCGGTCTTTTTTCCCCAAAATTCGATTTCGTAATCCAAAGTCCAATGTTGAGGACAATCGTTGACTTGCTGTCACTCATACGTTGGTTCACTTATTTTCACATTCATGTTCAGTGTTCAGATTCACATTTTCGCTTTTTTCATGCAGTGGCAACGTCTAAATTTATGACTTTTCGCTTGCACAAGTATTATTGACAAGTTTTTGCTTTTGAGATGCAGGAGAACAAGTAAAATAGTTTCTTATTTTGCAGATCACCTTACCTTAAGCTCTAAGCAAACTTACAACAAAAGGCAAGACACACCATACAGCCAACAGGAAGAGAGCAGCAAGGTAATAACCAAGTATGTCATATCCCAAGTGTCAGCTCACTCACCCAAGAAAGTAGACTCACTGACTGGCTGCCAGCTATTCAATTATCTAGAACGTTTACCTGCTCCTCCGAAACGTTGGAAACAGTTAAATGTATCGCTTTTCCCACCACAGACTCCACTGGCATCGGACATATTGCGATTATCAGCATAAAAAGCTGAAATAAATCCGATTTATGTCCTTGAAATAAATCGTTGGCAAACTTATAAGTTCTTTAGCATCATAACGAAATTACTGTGCAGAGAAAGAAGTTTATGGATGCACGCTTTCCCCAGAAAAAGAGAATTGCTTATAATTTTGTTTACTGAAAATTGTTTTAGTATAACCGTACATTTCCCAGGAAAAAGACACTGTACTTTAGCACTGAATGTCCACAAGTAGAGTATGTGATGTTTACCATTTCAGCTATAGGATTGTTACAAAGAATTCTTCCTATATAGTTTATTTTCACTAGTTTGGAATTTAGGGATGTCATATGAAAATTTAAAATTATCTTGAATGTAAATCCCAAGATGTTTAATATCAGCACTGGCACTAATGTTTCTATTATCTGTACAAATTATTGGTTATGTCAGATTTTTATTTTGTTCTGTATGGAAATTCATGGACACTGTGTCCTGTGGATTTACTATTAGCCTCTTTCTGCTAAACCACTCAAACACTTGTTTTGTGATATCTGTTGAAGATCCACTGATGATTTAGAAGTACAGTTGGACCTGCTGGACTGAAGACATAGATTGCTTATTTCAACATGTGAAAATGTTTAATGTTGTATTGGGAGGATATCCAGATTTTTACTTTACTAATTAATCAAAAACTGTTATATGATAAGAACTGCAATTCATTGCAACTGTGACATTTTTTCCCATCCTGTGGTAACACATTATTTTTCTGTGTGGTCTTTCTTCTCCATATGACCTGCTCAACTTTCCACATGGGTTTTGTTTTATTGGATGACTCCATAACGCATTTGTCATTCTCCTTTTACAAGAACCTTAACACTTCATGTAACCCAATTTTTGAATCTGTCTATACTTCTGGAAATTAATTTCTTTTTGGAAAAGCTGTTTCAAATGTGTGTTTGAAAATGTTCAAAAAATTTTCTACATTTTCATTTGTAATAGAGTTACAAGGATCATATACTTTTGCCCATCATAGCTCAGTAATTAGATATGGAAAGTGTTCAATATTTTTCCAGGTATAACTTTTTTTATAGGTAACATTTTGCACACTGGTCGAAATGTGAATTACAGGTACTGTTAGTAACTGTGGGAGCAGTCACTAAATCCAGTATTCAAGTATTCTGCTGTACATTTGTCAATATTTGTGTACATCTGGCACACATTCATGTTATATGTTGTGGATAACCAGATGTCATACACAGATTATTAGGCTTTTGTAGTTTTCTGAATTTTTCTCTGTGAGGGCTCTGACTCTGAAAATCAATGTTAAAATCTCCTCAGAGTAGTAAGTGTTCTCTATAATCTCAAGTGTGCCTAGATTAAACTTCAGTTTTTTTGACAAATAATTCTTACATTGCCATTAGAGCAGCAGGTCTGTACACACATAAAATAATAGCTGTTTTCTGCCACTAACTCAACATATGGGACTTCAAAATTTCCTTCACAACATAATTTGCATACAGAGGCTACACTTTTATAACCTAAATTTGCTTTTCCATAAATAAAAGTTTCTTCACATTTTGATATGTTATGATATATGATTAAAATATGATAAGTTTGGAGCCACATTTAAGCATTTTCAAAGCTTTTTCCAAGAGAAAAACAATATATAACTTTCTTCCAAAAACAAACAAGTGGACAACTAAAGGGCTAAGCACATCATGTCAAAGTAAGAGGGATTCTATGAGCACACCAAGCAACATACGAGCAATCATTATACCTGAAACATGGCACAGCAGTTGATAAATACACATTATGGTAAACAGCCAGACAGTAGGACAGTACAGTTAGATCAAAAGATTCATGCAAATACATCATTTACATATCTGTAGACACCTGAGGAATGTCAAAAATTGTTAAAGGACTGCCTATTAAATATTTGGAGGGTGCTGAAGAGATGCCAGATGTTGTCACCAAAGCTAGTGCAACATTGATTGTCGAACCACTAGCAGTCGTAGTAAATTCGTTGTATGAGAGTGGTGTGTTTCCATGTAGCCTAAAAACTGCAAAGGTAACACCTCTGTAGAAGGGTGCAAAATATGAAATTGTTAATTTTAGGCTTCAGAAAAATTATGGAAAAAATATTCCTTACAAGGCTAACAGCCTTCTTAAATAGAAAGGCACATAAATGACTCATAATAAAGGTTCAGAGCTGGAAAGTCAACCCATTCAGCAGTTTTTGTCTTTTTGAATAAATTACTAAATGCAACAGATGATAAACAACACGTATCTGGAATATTTCTTGATCTTAGTAAAGCTTTTGATATTACTTGTCATGACATTCTCTTGTACAAATTAAGTAGTTAGGGAATTATACACAAGTTTGAAAAATGGATCCAATCAATACCTTAATAATCGTCTACAGATAACAGAAATAAAATACAGAGACAATGAAACAATAAGAATTCTAGTTTTTGCAGTCGTGAGCAAATAAAATCGACTACGGATTTCACACAAAGGCACTTGTCCTATTTCTCCTGTGCGTAAATTACTGTATGTAAAAAACTGAATACAGCTGTGTGTGCTGTTAGAATTCTCCTTCAAAATACAAGCTGCTCATCGGTGGTGACAATGTACTATTATCATAAGAAGTCACTGCTGATTTATGGAATAATTTTTCGGGGGAGTTCCACAATTTTTAAAAAACAGAAAAAGATTATTAGTGTGATAGTGAAAGTTAAATGCAAAATTCCTGTAAACATTTTTTAAAAGTCTGAAAATACTGATGGAATACTAGTGTTTACAAATGGAAAGATCTTTAAAAAAGTAAAACTTCTTCAAGCACAACTATGACATACACAAATTTGAATCTAGGCAGAAGCTGAAGCTACACATAAACACAATAAGTACAAACTTATGCAAAACAAGAGTGTATCATACTAGAGTCATGTTATATAACTGAGTACCTTCTTACTTAAAATCATACCAACATCAAACACATTTAAGGTAAAATTGCAACAGTTCTTGCTTGACCACTAATTCCACTCTGTTTCTGAGTTTCTGGCACATTGTAATAAATAAAACTCATTTCTGAAAGACAGTTAATTGTATGTTATGTCATTTCACACCATAATTTACTTTGTGTTATTATGGTGTCTCAATTAATAACCACTGCTACAACATGCAGAAGCAACATAGCATGTTAATTTATATTATTATCCACTTTGATTGCGTTGACCATGTATTCACATGACTTCCATAATCATAAATAAATTATATTTACCCTTTTCCTTTGCCATATGTACAAATAATGTACTAAAACGATTGTTGTAGCAACCAAATAAATAAATAAAGTACATCTGCCATTTTGCTACAGACATTAGATATAAAAATGGTAATACAACACCCAATGTAACTGATTTACTTTGTATAAAAAAACGGATTGTCTACCAGGGAAAGCACTAAACGATGGGAGTTACTTACAGTTATGGGTTTTGATAATTGGATATTGTGTTAGCAGTTCCTTGAACATACCGGTATATCATATTGCTTCACAATATATATCTCAGTGTATTAACGATAATTGATTTTTCTACAATGCATTTTTGTTATTTATATATCCTAGAAAGTAAGTAGCGTAGTTAATATCATACTGTCATTGTGGGGCCTACTAGCTTTACGTCACTGCTTGTGAATGTTTCTGCATTATATGGCAACATTTGATAAAGTTCTAAACGTGAATTTAATCCTGAAAAATAATCTGAATATAAATAGATAGTGGTGGTTATAACAAGCAAATGGAAAAAGTGCGCTATGTCATTCACCAACGACAGTGGAAATGAATAAAGTGCCAAGACGAAAAAAAAGAGATAGATTCAATCTCTTTGGATGAAGTACTGTGTATGCACAATGTTGCAATTTAGTTGTTTTCCAACTAGATGTAGTTTCTTTGAAAGGCCACCTGGTTGGAAAATTTAAGATCTGGTTGCTAGTGGGAAATTTAGTCTTTTAAAAATGTTATCTGGCTGAATTCTAGTCTTTTAATATTATATTCTTCGAAAAGTTAATTTTGTTAATTGTAGTTCATTTCAGTATTCTCAACAGGTTATAGAAGAAATTACTTTCTTGCAGCTGCTTGTACTATAAAACCTGTTAAGAAACATAAAATGTTCGTTCGAAAGGCTGCTTTCTGGCTAGTGCACATGTACAGAGCGGAAGTCGCGTTTGACGCGTGTCTGGTACCAAATCTGGCTACTTGAAGAGGGGCGCCAGATGTTTGAAGAGCGACTAGCAAGCTGCATCAAGTAGACAGATGCTGCCTGAGGAAAATTTTCTGGCGCTGTCAAGCTGCCAGTTTCACGCATGTGCATAGTTAAATGGCTTGTAGGAAGGGTACGAGGCCGCAGTTTTACGATTGTCTTCCAATAGCCAATCGCATTAGTTCAGTGCTTGTGGATCTTCGATAATTGTAAGTAAGCTCTTTATTTGTTCTTACGTTTTATTTTTATTTATTCTTATAAAATCATCTGTAGAAGTTAAGCTGCTCACCGCTCGGCAATAGGCGATTAGTAAAATGCGTTTGAAGAGCCCAGACACCAAGCACGGGCTCTTGGCATCAACGTTGATGCGCATGCGCAGTAGCGCCTGTTTGCTGGTTCTTCAAGTAGCTTCCTGGCAGCTTTGAACGAACCTAAGCTTAATTGCTACTGGTACTCAACAACGTAAATAACAAGTGCAAGAAATACTTAAGTATGGAACTCTCATACTTTATTTTGTAAAATTATTTTAAATGTATGAAAAATTGAAATGGTAATTTAATTAACTTCAATAATGCATGATACGATATAATATTTCTTTTATATATTCCCACAGTCAAGGACCGAGCAGCTGACCTAAACACAAACTGCTTATTATTATTCAGTTATTGACGAGTTCACGTCAGGAGTGGCTGTACATAGTGCTTGTTCTTCTTGTCATATAGACTGATTATACTGTAGTTCTGTTAAAATGGGTAAAGTTAAACCTCAATATACACAAAAGTTTAGGGAAGAATGGTCAAAAAATCCGAAATTGTCGAATGTTCATCACAAGCTGTAGGAGTCAATATAAAGGCATTCTGTAAACTGTGTCACTGTACTGTAAGAGCTTGGTTAGCAGATACAGAAAATCACACAGAAACAAAAAAAAACATAAATCTGCAGTTTCATCCTTTTTCTCCCAAAGACAGGCAAAAATAATTTTAATCCAGTTCAGGATTCTGTAGGAAGTTACGAAGCTAGAGGGTCACTCGCGCTCTTTGTGTCCGCACATTGTGCTATATTGTTGTGGGATCACTTAGGAGAAATTTTTAAAAACAGGTTCAAAGGCAGTCTTTTTGCAAACCAGGACATTATACAAAGTGTAGTGCTATTATCAAGAATGTTCCTGGGCCCTATTTTGAAAACGACCTGAGAAGTGATGTTGATGATGGTATGTACAGTACTTTAATTGACGAATCAACTGAAATTATTGTCACTAAACGTTTGGCAATTGCTATAGTTTATCATAGCAAAACATCTCACAAGATTGTTTCGACATTTCTTATACTAGTCGAAATTGAAAAATACAATGCTTCGTCTATTGTATCAGCTATCAAAGAGGTGTTGAAAAAAGTTAAATAGATTTAAAGAAATTGCAGGGAATAGGAACAGATAATGCTAGTGTGATGGTCGGTATTAATAACAGAGTGTATGAAATATTTAAAAGGGAGATTCTGCATTTGGTACTTATAAGGTGTGTCTGTCATTCCATTCAGCTGGAAACTTCTGCAGCAACTGCAGAATGTCTTGCAAGAAATTTGAACTTTTTGATTGGGGAAACTTACAACTGGTTTTCTCGATCTTCTTCACGACAGCTCTTTTAATGCCAGATTTTCTCAGTCTTAAATGATGGGGAGGGGCCACTGAAAATCTCCCATGCTTGTGACACGAGATGGTTATCTACTGAACCTGCAGTAGTAGAAAAATTAATCATTGGCTCGAGTTAAATACTCATTTTGAAATTGTTTAGCAACACTAAAAATGCCATACAGCTGGACTGCTCTATTCGATGTTCAGTGACGAACTTAATTTAGTATATTTGCTATGTTTGAAGCCTATCCTTTCAAGTCTTCAGAGCGTCAATGAGGAATTGGAGTCAAATGATTTGGACCCACGCAAGTTATTGGATGACCTGATAATTCTTATTCAATTTCTTCTTAAGAAAGTTGTCATTCCCACCTACCCAGTTCAGAGATAATTTCTTGACAATGATTCCGAAAATCACCTAGATCCAAAGTCGTATCTTGGACACTTGTCTGAAAAAATTCAAACATTAGAAAAAAGAGAACCAAAGGTGAAGAAAAAAATATTAGTGAAAGATGTGTAAAATTTGTTTCATCACTTGTCAAAGAACTAGAGCAAAGATTGCCTGATAATATTGAAGTACTGAGAAAATTCTCTCTTCTTGCAGTTTCAAAGGCGCTTGTAGTGGTAAAAGAACCCTTAATTCCCCTGTCAGAAAGCTTGGATAATGATAGAATTACAATAATTTAATTGCAGTGGCAAAAAATGACCGTCGTTCAGTGGGATAAGGTTAACAATTCTGTCAATTTCTGGTGTGAGGTTTCCAGTTACCATGATGCCAGCAGTGAAAATCCTTTTAAAGAACTTGCAGAGTTTGCAAAAATCTAGGCTCGTACTTCTTTGGTCCAACGGCGAGGTGGAAAGAATATTCAGCTAGTTGAATCTCGTCAAACGAAGATAAGGAATCGAATGCGTACAGATATGGTAAACGCCATATTAGGGATTCGTGCAGGTCTTCGCAGAAACATTCGGTGTTACCATAATTACATATTTCCTGAGTGAGTTCTCAGAACAACGGGGACAACTGAAGCGTAGAAATCGAGACCATCAACTTCTACTGCAGCTTCTCTTTCACATGATGACGATGGCAATAATAATGAAGACGACATTCTTATCCAGTTTTAGGTAAGTTTTGTAAAAAATATGTTATTTATGTAGTCTATATCTCGTGTGAGTGGCGTTTCATTGCCATTTCTATGCTTATGAATAAAAATTTAGAATCTAGTTCCTTTAAGGTTTTTCAGGTTTTTTACTCCCAATCTGGTTGGAAAAAGTTATATACTGTTGGCAACACTGTGTATGCGAGCTGTCTTTGCGAATCAGCGGAAGTAAATCTATCTTTGGCTTGCGCGAGTCAGTTCAATTTGTGGTTGTTTGTGTAGAAAAGTTAACTTTCGAAATGTTGAAAGTCGCAAATAATAATAACAATAACAACAACAATAACAATAATAATAATTCTAACTTGAATTCGGGAGCAATCGAGTCAATCATTGAAGAAAAGACTGAGCCAGAAAAACCGGTCGACAGAGAGAAGACTTGTCCATTGCTACTAAGAGTGTTCTGCAGCACTGGAAGACATCACAATCTTATGGAGTATAGCAGAGGAAATGTTCCAGCAAATGAACTGCAGATATATACATGGATGGATGCAAGTTTGCGTGAAATTACTAGTCTAGTGAAGGAAGTTAATCCAGAAGCACGACGCAAAGGTACTTATTTCGAATTCGCCTTAGTATACCCTGACCCCAGGTCTCCAGCATACAGAATGCGCCAAATAGGAGTTACGTGCACAGGACAGCGGGGTTCTGATGATAGCAAAACTCTAGCACAGGCCAGATTTTGTATTGGTGATTACATGGACATTGCGATAATGATACCAGATCGTATGATGCCAATGATGAGGCGAGCGCGTCCTTATTAATTGTGTTAGTTTATAGTGCAATTCGAACAGTGTTTGGACATTCACTCACTTTAGTGAAGTATGTGCATTTAAGTGTAGTGTAAATATTTATGTTGTGATACATGTGTTTGTGAGGGAAGTTTTATAAGCAGAATCAAATAAAGTTTGTAATACTCTAACAAACTTCTTGAATATTTCCTTTGATGTTCTCGTACTTAAGGGTGAGTAAGTTATAGAATATATTCTTGCCCCCATTTTTGTTTTTATTTCAAGGTTTTTAAGTGATTGTAATTGATTGACCTACCGTTATTATATTGTAGTCACCTACATACGACATGGAGAACCGTGAACCATATTGTATGTGGCGTTACTTAACTGCAGATATAGGTTTGTCTTTGGTTTGTGCACTCTAGACATCATATGTGATGTTCTGTCATGATATGCTTATTACATTCTTCATATATGACTTATATGTTTATGCTTTTTAATTACTGTTGGCACAAAATATTGGTGCAAGGTTTGTATATAAACTTGCTACAAAATCATAGACTCACAGAATTATGTTCTTACAGTGATGGTTCACTGCACTTCGTTAAACCAGTTGTCACACTCTTGTTTCTCCACCAGAATGATATATATTTGTGTCAAACTTTTACGTGAAATATGCTGTTGCTGCTTAGCTTTAAGTTACATCACATTTTTTCGACTTACTTCTTGAAGAACCACAGCAGCTACTAAAGGTTTTATCAGTTATATCACAATGATTGTAACACAAATACAAGTACTTCTCTATTGAGAAGTGAGTACAGTGGTATTCATTGACAAGAGAAGCAGCATGACAGTTGAGAGAGTGGGGATTATTTTCACACACCATTTTGAATTTTAATAATACTCGATCACACATTGCTGTCAATATGATTTACTTGTAAGTGCTATTCACACAGCTCTATCTGATGGGAGCAGTTGTAAATGGGAAGTACGTTTATTGTGACTCCCATCAACTACAAGACCCAGTGTCAACTTGGATTGCGCATGTAATGCTGGTAAGTAGTGACATTACATGTATGTATGCTGCTTATTATTTTAACAGTTGTCTACACTCTTGTAAATAAGGGAACTGTTCTCGCTCTATAATCAGACTTTAGCTGATTGTACCAACCACTCACAGCATCTCTCCCTCTCTCTCCCTCCCTCCCCCCACCCCCACCCCCTGCAGCTCACAGTGGTAGCTCCTATTGCAGCTAGGGCTGCAGATAAAAAGAGACAAATTACCTTTTTTATGACATAACGCTACAGTTCTTTCTATCTTCTTCTGTAGAAAAAGGGTTATTATAGTCCTACTGTTGGGCATAAAGATATTAGCTCAGACTTATTTGTTCTGTGAAACCCAATAAGGAGGAAAAATTTCAGAGATATTGGGAAAGTGAAGAGGGGATGAAAATGAAATTTGTCTTACTACAACATACCATATATTGGTAATAATATATAAGATCAGCTCCTTGTGGAAAGCATGGGTTGACATTTGTAAGAAGCTATGTTTACTCTGTTTCAGTAGTTTCTCTGTAAATATAAATAGTTGTGATGTATTAATGATATTGGTGCTGCCACCTCTGTACGGGGCATTTTTGTGTGTGTGTGTGTGAGAGAGAGAGAGAGAGAGAGAGAGAGAGAGAATCCTAAAATATTTACGTTCTATTCTAGGACTTCCCTACAGTCTTTATGTCACAGTATGCAAATTCGTGTGTATGTCACTTTTACAGTACTTCCATCTTTATCTGTCTAAAGGCATTGTAAACTACTGCACAGGAATTCCAAACCTGTGTGTGTGATTTGTTTTGTGACATTGTGGATATGAATTATGCGTATTCTGTTGGGTATGTGCAACAGATTAGACATCCTTCATAATGACGCAGCTGTATCATATACATGAATAATTGGGGTGAAAGGGAAGAGTTAAAAAGGAAATAATGACTTCCACCGACACGGGGCATTCTCTTTGTGGTGCGGTGAGTGGGAAGTTGGGAATTCGGATCTGACAGAACACGTGTCCAGTTCGAGTACCGGCCCAACACAAATTTTCAGCCATTGCATTGCCACCATGTCCTGTGCAGCTGGAAATCATTGTTTGTTTCCTAATGCTTTCCCATCCCATTTTCTCTCTATTCCTTGCACCCCAATTATTCATGTTTTATGATAGTTATAAAAACATGTCCTTTCTTATATCATATTGGTTTTTATACATATTAATAGTTAAACAGTATTGAAAGTTGTGCTATTATTAAAAAGGAGTCCGCCCCGGTAGCTGATTGGTCAGCGTGACAGACTGTCAATCCTAAGGGCCCGGGTTCGATTCCCGGCTGGGTCGGAGATTTTCTCCACTCAGGGACTGGGTGTTGTGTTGTCCTAATCATCGTCATTTCATCCCCATCAACGTGCAGGTCGCCGAAATGGCGTCAAATCGAAAGACCTGCACCAGGCGAACAGTCTACCCGACGGGAGCCCCTAGCCACACGACTTTTCCATTGAAAAGGACCTCATTTTATGGAAGTAATCACTACATTTGTTCTACCCTTGCCCCCTCTTGTGTGTAGGTTTTGTATTTGTCCAAATATCTGTATTTCTTTGTATACTTCAATGATAATGTTTACTCTCACACACAGGCTAGTAAGTAAGGGATCATTCCATGCCAAGGGCCTATAGATGTTCTCTCATAACCAAGTATTTTGATGAAATTTTGTGTGAGCAGAAGCATGTGCTCTCAGTAAACACTGGTAAGGTTTAGTGATCACCATATCATTTCTTGCTGGGATATATAACCACACAATGCAGCTTTCAATAGTGCACCCAAGTTTTCAGCATAATATCTACGATAGTATTTTCTTGAAAGAAACATGGCTAGGCCACATTGTACAATTGCACTGTCTTCCATGGAACAATAGAAAGAGATTTCATGGGCAATATTCATATTGATAATTTGATAGCAAAGTCAGCCGAAAAAATGGCAGTTGCAAAAGTATGTGAAGTTTAGTTTTGTGTATCTCCGGAAATCATGAAAAACCTGAAACTTTTTTTATGATACCTCTTCATCACAATTTCATTTTGCTGCTGTCTTTGAGTAGTTTACAAAAGGGCAAAGTTGTTGATTTTTATAAAATGCCAAAAATGGGCGTTTTCAGCACTTTTTTTGTAAAAGAATTATCTGCAAACTCTTTTAATCCATTTTCATTATAAAGGCCATGTTCTAAACGACATAAAAACTAGATTTGTTTTTGTAGTTTGAGAATGTAAGGCTCTAACAAGTAACAAGGTGTAGGTGCATTGAAAATTAGCCCATATTCTGCTGGAATCAAATCTGACAATTTTTTATGTTTTGCAATTGTTTAGTATTCTCTCTTAAGTAAGAACAGCTCAAAATACTATAATAAAGGACATCTTTTGCTGCCCCTCATCATGACATACTTTAGACAGTTTCTCTGCTCTGATATCCCCAGAATCAAAATAGTTACAGATTTCAAAATTTTACCCTGCATTACCAAGGCACTGAAGATGAGGGTAATAAAGTTGTTGCAGAACAGCTGTAACAGTAATTTTATAAACTGCCTTCAAGATTTACACCATTGGAGCACCTGTAAATTTCGATGAAATTTGTAGCAGTCTGCTTGACATTTTTCAAAAAAGGATTCCTGTTTTTGATTATTTTTAATGAGCAATTTTATTTTGTGAGACCATTGACATGCTAGTGTAATTTCAGTGTAAAGCATAGCATACTTTATATTTGCATAGTTTTCTGCTTGTGTGGAACTTAAGAGCAGCGATGGGTTGATTTCTGTACCACAGAATCTCAAGCCTAGTAAGGGTTTGTTTCCATAGGGTCTCAAGCATGATGTACATTTCTTGAAGTGTTGCAAGCTGCAGCTAGAAGAGTTTCCTCTTAGGATCTTAAGCTTCCGTTTACTCCAAGTGACTTGAATTATTTAGAGGTTTCATTAATTTGCTGTGGAATATGGCAAAGAACACTATTCTGCCAACCAGAGGCTGTTTACTGATGGAGCTGCAATAACTGCTATAATGTGCTGTTCTGGAACCCAGCATGAAACTTACTAAAGTGTCCTGTTCCGTAGAAGTCTTCCAGAAGTTTCCAATCCGGCATTTTTTTCCTAAATGTGGTCCAAAGTGTATTGTCCTGGATGGTTATCTGATGTTAACATACTTTGTTCACTACTGTCATTAATTCTGGCCAGAAAACATGATGCACCATTTCAAATTCTGCTGGTCTGAATTGTTGTTTCATCAGTTGACAAAATGATTTTCTTTATATTCTGCTCGAGCATGGCCGTGTTTAAACCTCTCTTCTTGAGACACTTCATTTTCTACTACTACATTTTCTTTGCTGGTGAAAGCAAAATTTAATGCTGTTGGTGCTTTCAGTGCAGATGTGGAACAGATTTATAGGCACAAGAATCTGCCTATTGCCCCTTGCAAGCTTGCTGTTGCTACTAATCACTTTATTGTACCTCTAGTCCCACCGCACAGTGAGTTTCTTTGATTCGTAGAAAAAAAATAGCACAAATTTTTGAAATTTTTCCGTTGGCTTCTGGTGTCATCACTGAAATAATGGAATGGGAAATCTGAGCAAATATGCTTGTACATATTTCCCAAGCTACTTCATAAAACATGAACAATAATTGTGTTGAGGCACAGAAAGTCACTTCTAACAAAAAAACTCTATATTTCACCTTCTGATTTTGGAGGAAATATACATGTGGATAGATGGATTGACGCTTGATTGTGGTCCTCATAGAAGCCTAGCACTGCATTCTGAACAATAAATGAATAATTTTCAGCTAAATCTGTTATGATAATCAGCTTGTTTTCCCTTAGATCAAATTTAAATACTTTGAGATGCAAACCTAATCTTTGGCAGTGTAATGACGGCATGACAGACTCTACATTCCTGTTTCTACTTCAATAAATTCATCAACTGCCATGTGCTTCATGTTCCAAGTGTCCCAACCACTATAGAATCAGTGTTTAACACAGTAATTTCCTGTGGATCATGCTGTATGAAGCAGATAGCTGCAGGAGCTGCTACAGCCTGTGGTCCAGGACGCACTCTCAATTTTTTTATAGAGCCGAACACTTATAGAGACATTTAAAAAACAAACAAAAGACTAATTTTTTTACAGTTTTTAGGTTTTCTTGATTCAAGCTCACTTCCTGTTCCCCAGACACTAGTAAACAATTGTAAAACACAATAAAAAATTGCAGGTTTAAGTTGAGTAACAGTGGAATATTGGTAAATTTTCACTGCACGTTCAGCTTGTTGTTATTTGTTAAAACCTTATATTCTTGCTCTGCAAAACCAAATCTAGTTTTCTATGTGGTTTAGAACACAACCTTGTAGTGAGAATAGTTTAAAAGAGTTTGCAGGAACTACTTTCTTGTAAAAATGGGCTGAAAATAACAATTTTCACATTTTTACAAAAATCTGCAAATTTGCCCTAGCTTTATGCACTATTGGAAAGCAATAGGAGAATGAAATTTTATTCTCTTAAGACCTTCTGGTGGTAAGTTATCACATGCAAAGTTTCAAGATTATCATGCGTTTACTTCCATAGATATAAAGAGCTTAACTTGCTGTTATTTTTTCGTATGATTTTGTTTCAAATTTTCTATGTGAAATTTGCTCAGGGAATATTTCTTCAGTATTCTGTGTGAGAGTATACAAAAAGTTGTACAAGGTGGCTTAGTTCTGTGTCTTTAGAGAGAATATTGCTGGAGATACTAGTCTTAAAGCTGCCAAAAACTCAGGAGTGTACCATTGAATGCTGCAACATGTGACTATATCTCTGCAAATATTAAATTGAGGAAAGTAAAACTTTACCAATGTTCACTGGGAAGTTGTGCAAATATTTATTCAAAATTTCATATAAATCTGTTATGGTCATGCAGGAACTTTTTCCAAAATTAGATCACTTAGCATGGAATGGTCCTATGTTAATTATCATGATCAGCTAGACTTGAGCTTTTGATATATAGCTGTTTTTACATACTATTACTTAATTTTATGATTTTTTTTTTCATATTTCAAACATGCTACATCATTGCCAGTTGCAAAAATATTTTATTGTGCTCTACCTGTTTCGACAAATTAATTTGTCATCTTCAAAAATTTACAATATTAGGACTATTATAAATCTTTTGGCCTTGGGTATATAATAATGTGAAGTATAAGAACTGTTTTACAGAAACTTACTTAGTATTTGTTTAGCAGATGTCAATATCTTCTTCATAGAAGTATAATGCCTTGATGTGTCCAGAAATGTACATATTGTATGTGATTATTGTAAACACAGATTGACAGTTTATAGTAACTGAAGCACATCTGTGTATATGTCAAGCTGTTGTGCTAGCAGCAAGGAACATATATAAAAGCAATTAAAAATATTACCAAGGTATATAAAGAAGTTATATATAATACATTTGGAAGAACATGGCACATAGTGTAATACATAAAACAAATGTTTTATAAGAGATGACATTCAGTGAAAATATTGTCTGTTTTTTAATGCAATTTGATCATTCAAGAGAACTTTTGAATTTATGTGAGTACGCTTATGCATTTCAATTTCTTCTAAAAGTTTCATTTTATAGGCCTTGTAAATTGTACGCAAAATTTCTGTGTTAAAGCAAGGATGGAGGAGGAGGAGGAGAATGCTTTTCTGTTTTGAGATGTTCTGCAAAAGTTAATTTCAATGAATTCTTGGCCTCTGTGCTCACAACAGTGGGTCTTAAAATCCCTTCCTTACCTGTCCTATATAAAAACTCTTGAAATATGTAAGTACATTGTATTTTATGTACTCCAGAGTTGAGAAATTTGTCAGTTGGAGGTTTCGCCTTAGGTATAAAGGGCAACTTGGTGGCATTATTGGTGGTAAAGGACTCAGTGACATCATATTTTTGCAGTAAATTAGCTTTACAATATGAAATGTCACCTAGAAATGGAGTTTATGGAGTATTTCTTAACAGTAACGCCATTTTTATTGAGTGTACAGAAATTTATATTCTTGTTAGTTTTATTATCATAAAGATTTTGTACAGGGTTTGCTTGAGATCCATTTTTGACTGCTATATACTTTAAGTTGTTAAGTTCTGTAGCAGTAGAAGAGGAGGTTAGTGGTATCAACAATATAGTTGATCATAGTGCGAAAGAGTGCCAATGTGTGCTTAAACAGGTGGCAAGAAGAGGCATGACTGATATTATCTGTTGTGGTGGGTTTACTGCAAATAGCAGGGTTAATTTTACCATTTACTAAACATAGTTTTCGTTCCAGAAAACTCAGTTCGTTATTTTGTATTTTATATGGAAGTTTAATTTTGGGATGGAAGCAGTGCAGTGACTCACCGTGTGATTTTAACATTCTTCAAGTCTTTTTAAATACAATGATGGTATCATCAACATATCATCTGTAAAAAAAAAAAAAAAAAAAAAAAAAAAAAAAAAAAAAAAAAAAAAAAAAAAAAAAGTGTTTCAAAATTATTCACGAAGATGTCAGCTAGAAATCCAGCAAGGCGGTTCCTCATAGCAAGGCCTTAATCTTGCTGATGTAGATGACCATTGAAAGTTAAGCTGTTATTTTTTTTTAGAATGATTTTGAGAAATCTAATAAATGCTTTAATTTCACTTGAATCCAATTTTCTGTGCTTGCTGAAACTGTCTTCTATTATATGAATTGTTTTGTCTGTAGGAATGTTAGTGTATGTAGGAATGTTTTGAGAACCAACTAGAATATGAATTCCTCTACACTCAATAAAAACCACCTTAATGTTAAAAAAATTTTATATGCGGAGGGGTGGGGGGCAGCATGTAAGACCAGCTTTCTCGAGCACTTGCTCAACAAAGACAGTGAGAATTCATATAAGTCAGCTTTTGCAGAATATCTCAAAATACAGAAAACACTCTTCCTCCTCCATCCTTCTTTAACATGGAAATCTTGCATATAGTTGACATGGGCTACAAAATGAAACTTTTAGAAGAATTTACAATGTATAAACATTCTCACTTAAATTCAAAAGATTTGTTGACTGATCAACCTATATTAAAGAACAGACTCTACTTTGCATATAATCACATATATCTCTTTTCTATATTATATATAAAAAACAAAGATGCTGTAACTTACCAAACGAGAAAGCGCTGGTAGATAGACACAATAAAAAACACACATACACACACACAAATTTCAAGCTTTCGCAACCCAACGTTGCTTAATCAGGAAAGAGGGATGGAGAGGGAAAGACGAAAGGATGTGGGTTTTAAGGGAGAGGGTAAGGAGTCATTCCAATCCCGGGAACGGAAAGACTTACCTTAGGGGGAAAAAAGGACAGGTATACACTCGCACACTTGCCCTGATTATAAAAATTTATAACAGAATAACCGTTTGACATAATAAGTTACATTTGATGCTGTTGCATAGGTTAGTGTTACTAGTTTTTTTTAAAAAAGACCACTTACATTAGTAAACCTCAACATGTGCTTCCTTGGTAGCTCGGAGAATGTCGAGATGGTATTCCAATTCCCGCCAGGTGTTTCGTAACATGTTCTGCCACAGTACCCACAGCAGCTTGTATCCTAGCCTTCAGTTCATCGACATCAGCAACTGATGTGATAAAGACTCTGTCCTTGATATAGCCCCAGAA
This sequence comes from Schistocerca cancellata, assembly GCF_023864275.1. Classification (NCBI taxonomy): domain Eukaryota; kingdom Metazoa; phylum Arthropoda; class Insecta; order Orthoptera; family Acrididae; genus Schistocerca; species Schistocerca cancellata. The sequence goes on from NC_064626.1 coordinate 311,375,290, forward strand.
AAAAGAGTCAAGGGGCGTAATGTCTGGAGAGTGTATCGGTGGATTGGAAGGAACAGTCCAACACCCTGGCCACTCCACCATTATGACATTTCAAAGAGATCACACTGTATATTGAAAGGCCAATGCCAGAATTCCCAGGGGTGAACAAGAGGTTAGCAAAACATACACTACACATTGCTCGGACTGCCTGGTTCTGAGCCAAAAGTATCCTATGTGAATGGGAATGCCGTACGTAATAAGTGAATGAAAATTAGCAAAGTATACTAATTTTTGTATTTGACTGTCACTTATTGCATGTGTTGTTTTAATGATAAATATAGTAGCACTCAGTTTTTGAACAAGATCTTGAAAATGACAGTTTACCATCAACCAGGACACCTTGGAATCTGGGTTGCTCAGACTTGCTAATCCTACACACATTCTGTGTGATCAGAATGTTAGTTTTAGCTTAATTGTGTGTTAGAAACATACTGTGCTTTAGCATCAATTTATTTTCTACGAGCCATGAACTTCTTTCATGAACTACACTACTTGATACACTGCTTAGAGGAATGCTTTAGACATCATCTTGTTTGAAATAGTAATAAACAATGTAATGACCAGTGAAACACTCTTTATGTGTTGAAAACTTAGTAGTTTTTTATTGGTGTTTTACCTTTGCAAGATCATCTTGTCAGCTATAGTTGACGAGTTGACACTTAACCGTTTTGCGGGCACATTTTTTATAGCAACTCAGCAAAGATAAATTTTTTGCTATTCTATCAGAATTGTGAACAATGGGCTATATTTATTTTTGGATACTTATATTTTTGAGATTTAGGACCAAAAATTATGGTGGTGTATACATCATCACTGCACTTTTGTACTGTATTAAAAGTATGTTGGTAAATGGATTTCCCTCATCCCTTTAGTGAGCTGTTATGTGTTTCTATTAAGTAATGAACAGTATTTTATATTTTTGTTTTGTTTTATGTTTTCTTTTACTTTATAACAATATTAAAGTTTACTTAACACAATGTGAAAACAGTCCTAGAAGTCTTATCACACAATAAAGGTATGAGCTGATATAGGTCACAATAATGTATGTTGCAAAAGCAAAGCAATGTGTTCTGATAAGTGTAGTGATTCTATGACAAACAGGAACTGATTGTTGTAGCAGTTTTCATACACCTGGTGCAGTGTACTACCACAAGATGTCAGGCATAGACAGAAGTGGTAAGACATATTCCCAAAAGCTTTGGGGTACTCCTAAGTTGGTGGTAAATATATAAAAAAGTAATGGAGTTATAAAACACTGAAATGGAAGTTAAAATATCTTACCTCTAAAACATGTCTGTTTGTTCCAGAACTCTTTGTGCAAAGGCAACCAAGCAATACACTCCCCCATTGTTTGCCTTTCTCTGACTGAATCAAAGGCACTCCTCAGAATAATAGTTGCATTACTCTGTGAATGGAATCCCATCTTTTCGGCTTGCTTTCATATTTCCTTACAAATTACATGCTACGGTATGTCCACTCCTTTCATCAACTATTGTTTTAAAATATCTGCTCACCAATAGTGAGCAATAATAAAGAATAATACAAGGTACAAGGAAGCCAATGGCTACAGACTAACTCAATAGCTTTTTTTTTCTAAAAAAAAGTGTAACAGCAGTGTGGTTTAAGATTTCAGTGTTCTCATGTAATCTGCACTGTTATTGCTTTGAAGGATGCAGGAGCTCTGTCATTGATATGCACCCACAGAAATTTTGGAAAGTCGGTGACCTTGGTGTGGGCTAATGCGAAAGTTAAGGAATTTAGAATGTCATTTCAGGACGAAGCTGCTGAAGGCCAAACAGGAGAAGAAATGGAACAACAGAAGAAGCAGAAAATAATGCGGCAAGTATTTGATAGTAGGCTGAAGCAGGATGATAGTTACTGTGGGACAGACATGGTATAGGTGAAATAAGTGGGTAATAAATTCAGATAAATGAAATGGGGAATCGTCGTTGTTTCAGAAGCTTTTTAAGAAGTGGTCTGTGATGGGATACTGACTCATTTAAGTGAGAACAACTTGTGAGCTATCTCTCACTTTTGTTTTTGTATATGATTTTCCACATACAATGCAGTTCTATATCACAAATGAAGTCCTTGCAGAGCTAAACAATAAAAATTAGCCTGTTCCTATATTTCATGGTCTTGCCAAAGTCTCTGGTTGGTATTGCTAGCAAAATTCTTTTTGGCAGACTAAAGCATTGTTGCATCCGTCTTGCACAGACGCAGTTTTAAATTCCTAACTGAAAGCAGAGTGTCTCGTTGACAGACTGTCACAGGCATGAAACTAACATCTGAATGGAGGAGTATAACACAAAGATTGATATGGAGTCCACTTTGTTCTTAACCTACATGCATAATATTCAATTGACTTAAAGGATGTTCAAGAACTGTAATGTTTGCTGATGACACAAACAACCTAATCAAGAGTCCAAACTTGACCTTTCCAAGCACAGCCCAGATAGTAGCTAAATGGGCCTACAACCGATTCACAGTTAACAGTTTAAGTCTTAATCTCACAAAGTCTGATATTTTGCAACTTCAGACAAACAAAACTGATTTGCTACACCAGACGCAGATGTGTGTTCACATAGCAAATGAAGCACACTGTAAAATTACTTGGGATCCAGCAGGATAACAAGTTAAAATGCAGTCAACACATTGGTGAACCAACGAGGAAGCTCAGTTCAGCATTTTTGCCCTTAGAAGCTTGACCAAAAGACAAGAATGTTGGCTTACTTTGCATACTTTAACTACTTTTTGCATTATGTAATCATTTTCTTGAACGGCGCACTTATTAGTAAACGAAGCATTTATTCAGCACGTGACAGCAGTAAGAATATAGTGTAAAGTAGATAACTGTACATCTCGCAGAAGTCTTTTAAACATTTAGGAGTTCTTGCACTCACTTTCCAATACACATACCAGTTAATGGTTTGTGTCACCAAAATAAAATGGCAGTTTCACTTGAACAGTGATCAGACATTTACAATACAACACACAGAAATAATTTTGCTGTAATTGTGTGCTTCGAAGTGTTCTGCCAAGATCTTGTTTCAATTTTAGGCACAATATTTTGACAGCTGACCCAGCCACCTTTTTCAGGGCTGTGAATTTTCCTTTTATGTGTACTCTCTGACTGGGCTCCAGTCAGGCTGTGAACTATTGTTGGTCTTGCACTGCTATTTATAGCTGAGTTCGACAACTGACACTCTCTGTGGTCTCTGTACTCTTTTGTTTTTATTAATACCTCTCTGGCCATCACATCCACCACTGCTGGAAAATGATACAAACCCTGTAAAACAAAAGAGCTTCAAAGTGCATAGTGGGCATTGGGAGTCAAACTCAGCAATAAATAGTGGCACAAGACCACTTGCCAACACCTAAAAGAACCATCTCTTTCTCCAGAACTACTGGCCAATATCACTCCTGTGCTTCTTAGGGAAAGTTCCTGAAAGACTAATACACAGTGAATGTCAGAAATTTCTGAAAGACAATGATGTAGGGAGTAAACACAACACAATCCATCAAGCCATGCCTCTCAAGAAACAGATGTGTAAGCAAGAAATGGTAGAAACAGCATAGGTGCCACTTTCCTGACACAGAGAAGGCATTTGACCATGTTTGGCATAAGATCTATCTATATACTTCATTACCAAGATTAACACAAACACTTATCCACAAATGTCCATGCCCTAGGAGACATTTGTGGATGTTCTGAGGCATCAAGGGTTCACCAATTTAGTATTGGAGGGCAGTGTGGAGGGTAAAAATCGTAGAGGGAGACCAAGAGATGAATACACTAAACAGATTCAGAAGGATGTAGGTTGCAGTAGGTACTGGGAATGAAGAAGCTTGCACAGGATAGAGTAGCATGGAGAGCTGCATCAAACCAGTCTCAGGACTGAAGACCACAACAACAACAACATCCACAAATGACACTGTCCTTCACAAGAGGAGCGCAAACCACCTGTTCATTGGTAGGAAGCCACAAGAGCATTTTCTAACAATCCAGGAATGGACAAATCGAAGGAGAATGAAATAGTGAAGGAAGAAGAATCAGCACTAATGTTACGATTTGTTTTAACAGTGTATATGTAGCAGCGAAGGATAATATCAAGTATTTAGATATATTGCATGACAACAGATTAACATTCAAGAAGCAGAACACGCAAATGTGCAATTAAGGCTCACAATGCATATTCCATCTACATCGCTGCTCAAAGGAAATAGTCTCTCAGTTAATACAAAGCCTAAGATTTGCGAAACAGTGATATAACCTATTCTGGTCTATGGGTCACAATTATAGTCAGTAGCAGCTGATGGTAATTTCAAAAAAGTCCACTCAGTGCAAAACAAATTTTTGCAGTTAACAAAAAATGTGTTCCATTACCTGTTAAACATAGACTTGTACATACAATCCAACATCCCAAATATCACCAACATCAACAAACACAAATCGGAAACCTTTTTCAGCAAAGTGACAACTTTGCCCCACCTACTCATTCGCAGTATTGAAATCATCACTGATGATGCCACTACCAACAAATTTCCAGAAATGACTATCTCCAGGTAATTCAACATCTAAATCCAAATCATCTAACAGTTATACAATTAACTAACACGTATTAAATAAAAGTCGGTCAGTTTCAAACAACAATTTCAGACATAAGGCCTGAGCTACAGGCAGTCTTGAACCTCCAAAACGATTTGGGTCCCAGACCCATCCAAAAACATGTTCACAGTTTAGCTGAAGTTCAGGCAACGAGTCCACATAACAGCAAAACTCACAGTGTCTGAAGAAGACCAACGGAAACAACAACTCAGCTGATCGCACAGCAGCACACCACTAGTCAGTCACTCAAAGTAGACTTCAGAGATCACATTTCTCATGTAGACTTTGTTTTATTGTCTGCTGAACAGAGTGAATTTATTTACTCTGCTGCAAAGGTTTCAACAATTTCCCGACTAACATAAAGAAATAATCTGGAAATCCCAGCCAGGTTCAAAGAAAATTGAAAGCACCTCTCATTAGCCATTCTTTTTGCTAATTATTTCAATAGATAAATTCAAGGATTGAAAAGTTCTGTTAGATACGTGCAAGTAGCAGTGATTGTTATGAAGTTGCACAACAAGAAGTAGTCTGCTGTAAAAAGACAATATTTACAGATACAGATAACTATTTTCTTCAATGCAATCAAGTCAATATTAAGCTGCCAATAAGAGGTTAGCAGTATCTATTTAGTATAACTAAGGAGGCAGCTGCTTTCTTTCCAATTTTCTTGATTACATTTAGCTGGCAAAAACATGAATGATACACACACATACACATTCATAATTGCAATTGCTTTGTAGCACAACAGTGTCTGCATGTGGGAATGTGCCTAAGAGGACCGAAGATATGCACTAGATCTGTCAGGTACTGTGTATCACATTCAAAATGCTGTCACTGCCACAAATGGATGAATGAGCTATAATTGATAAATTGGAAGGTGCTGGGAATAAAGGAAGCAAATGACAAAGCAACAAATAAGGTAGAAGAGTATATAAATTTCTCTCACTGTTAATGCCACATCATGTCTGAATTGAAACTCCAAATCCAGCACACAAGAAGGCATCATATTGTTGTTGTTGTTGTTGTTGTTGTCTTCAGTCCAGAGACTGGTTTGATGCATCTCTTCATGCTACTCTATCCTGTTCAAGCCTTTTCATCTCTGAATAACAACTATAACCTGCATCCTTCTGAAACTGCTTACTGTATTCATCTCTAGGTATCCCTCTACAATCTGTACCCTCCACGCTTCCTTCCAGTACTAAATTGATGATCGCTTAATGTCTCAGAACATGTCCTATCAACTGATCACTTCTTCAAGTCAAGTTGCGTCACAAACTCCTCTTCTCCCTATAGCCGAACAAATTAAAAATATGTGCATGTAAAGAGTTATTGTACATGAGTAGTTTAATGTAGTTGGAATAATTTAAAATACTACAACACAATGACAGTCTGATTTCTTTTCTAATTTCATGTATCACACTTGTAAAGTGAAAGTTTGACTATCAAGTTTGTCCTTGCTCACTCAGTCCAGATCACAAAATGCCAGATCTTGAGATAACTGGTATTAGCAGCTTTACTTGCAGCAGTCACAGTATGGACATTGTGGATTGTATTTATTTTAATTTTTTAAAAGTGTTTTAGTGTGTAAGCAAGTAGCAATTAGTTTTTCACTGTTTTTTGTGATTTTCCTTTTTGCCAGTGCAACAACTATGCTCATGTGTAGCTTTCACAAGCAGACTTGCATGTCCAATATGCAAAAATGACTGTGTGGACGATGTGGCCTATTCTACACCTTATTTTAGATGTATGTGATGATGCTGTACTGAGTATATTTATATGTTTTGACGATGCCATTACGGCCTTATCACTTTAGGACATGGTGTAGAAAAGATCTGAGGATGGTCATTACTGACTAAAACCAGTCAACGTCAAAATAATTGCTATTGTGATCAAAGACTGGAATAAAAAAAAATTGCTGAAATAAATATTTTATACCTCCAATTCACAAACAGACCTGATTTTATAAAGAGTTGTCACCAAAGAGACAGGATTAGCAGCCATGACGCTATTAGGGAGGAGACCCATTTAGACAGTTGTGCGCACTATCACATCACTTCAGCGATTTGGGGAGATGTGCTGGCCCTGGATACAATCTGCCCAGTGGATTAATGATGAGAGCCAGTTTGCTAGGCAGCCTGGCTGTGGTTTTTAGGTGGTTTTGTACATCTGACCAGGTGAACACTGGGCTGACCACCCTCTACCACTGACATGCCAAATCCAACAATTAACATGCCAAATCCCTGAAGTACAGAATTCAGGAAAAGAAGGATACTACAGAGATGACAATATTCAAAGACAAATAGATCATCAAGAAATTTAACTATTACCGGTTCTGTCAAATAGTAAGGAGTGCAGATCACTTCTGTTTACAAAGAGGCTAAGAGAATGTATGTACAAAATTATAATTATTAATTTTGTAATATAAAACTGTTTTATATATTTAGCTAAGTCTGAAATATACACATTCACGTACATGGTAGCTTTTATTAAATTCAGTTTCATTATCCAATACATCATGCAGCACAACAATTTACCTGTTAATGAAACCAGCAGAACTTGATTTTTTCCAACACACATTATAGATAAGTACAGAGATTTACTACACTTCACCTCAGAGAATGGCTAATAACTGCAAATAGATGTTACACTGTTCAGGTGCAATTTTTCTGTTTACTGCCTTATACTAAGCATTAATGTACTTCACTAATTTCAGAGAACATTATTAGCTGACTGTATAATGAAAAAAAAGATGTGTATAGCATCAATATTAGTGTTAACCAGAATTTACATCCCCAAGTCCAAGATTTCTGGTAAATTACATTATGGTTGTGGCTAAAGACGCACACTTTTACTTTCTTGTTTAATAGAAGATGTTTCCTAGTGTCCTGACTGATGTCTACCAGACACTTCCAGAATTTTATATCACAACCCTTTTTTCGTGATCACAATATTCTTTACTATTCACATTCTATAAACAGTGGTGGTTTTTGTACTAAAAGATTAAAAATGCACATAGTCTGTTTAGCACATACCAGACTATGTGGTCAAACCTACACGATTTCAGAGCCAAGTGCAAGGATTTGTCTGCTTAGATCTAAGCAAATTTGAGCAATTTGTTCAGACTGTCGACTCTGTATTCAGATTTTGCACAATTATCATATCTTCGCCAAATGCAGTCCACATCCTATGATATGTGTAACCAGATGTGATAGGTGTACACAAATCACAGTGTATGGACCATCTTCAAGGCCATTATATTAATAAATAGTGTATTGTCAGTGGAGTAATTATACTGCATCACCTTTAAGGTTACATTTTCTGCTGCGAAGCTGATCGTTACAGCTTGGGTTCATAGGCGGCAGGCTAACAGCATTTTGAATCCTGTATATTCATGACATTTGCAGTAATCTGTGCCTGTGCAAGCAAATCATAACTTCTGGGCTGGCCTTTAAGCTGCTTGGCTGCACATCTAACAGCTTCTCTGGCCCTTCCTTGTCATGGATGTATGTACAGCACTTAATGTTAACACTAGAAGTAGTGTTGTGAGTTAGGGAACCTAGCAGGATTGTGTAGTGGTTAAAGTACTGGATGTGCACTTGAAAGGGCCAGTGTTCAAATCCTTGTGTGGCTGTCCTGAATTAGGTTTTCTGTGGTTTCTCTAATTAAATTAGGTGAATTTCACCTCCATCCAATTCATCTCTGTGGCTGAGGTTGCTAGTCGATGCCTGTGAACTGGTGCTCAACTTGGAATATTTTTTGGTTCAAACCATGGTGGTGGTAGACAGTTTCACCATCAGTATCTGGCTGACAAGAGGAGTGGTGTAAAATTCCTGATCACTGGACCTCCTGACAGTGTTCTAGATTAAATTCCAAACTTAACCATTGTAGTCACTCACTCTCGAAAGGTAAAATGAAGACACAATTGTCACACACAGTGAAGAAAATGACCATTTCGCATGGAGGAAGAAAATCCTTTCTTATAAATGGCCTAACCTTATCTCTCAGAGTTCTTCCTTCCTTTTCAGCTGGGGGCATACGGACTGAAACCAGTCATTTTATATTCAAGTAATATTAGTTAATCCAGACAATATAATTGTCAGTGTCTACTCCAGTTCATTATTGACCCTCTTCATTATATTTTTCAGAATTTTGTTTCAATTTGTTCAGTAACTGCAGCGTGTGTAAAGTCTTTGTATGAAACACCATCTTTAGTACAACTGAGTTTCGCCTAAGTTCTGTGACAAACAGCTACTGTACTCAGCTAGAAATGTTATACTCTGGGATTGACTGACTTGATAATCGTTTAACTTTTTTTCACAATATGGAAGAGAACTCACTTGGTGTTATTGTTAATGTTCAAGACCTGTTTCTGAGATCTATTGTGTGTCTGAAACTGTCTCTGAATGTGTGTAGTTATTCCTTGATGGTACTTTTATCTAATTGAAAGTATTAGAGGTTCTGACTTTGTTGTTCTACTTCAAAATCCATTCACTTCACATTACATGGAAAAACAAAAAAGGTCCATCATTGCAGCTACAAACATCTTGAAGTAGATATGGACTATGGTGCGTTAAGAAAAATGTTACCAATCCCCAGCCTCTACTGCCGAGTGCTTGAATCCAATATATCCACACTGAGCCACTAGTGGCCTTTACACAGACAGTTGAGACAGCAAGGTTTGTGACTTTTTAACTTACTTTCCTGAGATCCTGTGGCTCTGATTATCACCAAGTAGATCAGATATGGGTGCTGGACGTGGAGAGGCACTAACTTATATACATTACAATGATCAATGTGATGTAAATTAAGTGTATCACAATCATGATAATTTTTGTCAAGGAAATGTTGTTTTAATCAATTAGGAGCAATGCATTAATGAATAGGTTTTAGCACCAGTAGTCTTAACTTTTTTAATGAGATGTAACATATCAGATTAATCCTTTCACTGTGCATTTAGTCTGAGCAGCCATCTGCTATGTGCGCGAATTTTCAATTGGTGCATATATGTAATATTATAGCAGTCGATCATTATTATTGAGAAAAAATTAAGACAGAAAATGCAGTATTTTCATGTTAAATTGATTCTTTTCTAATCTTTGTAGAGAAAGGCCTTTTTTCCAAAAAGGTACCTTATCAGGAAAAAAATACGTAAGTTGTTACATTAGTAAAACTTGTAACTGTGGTATCTTCCAAAACAAAATTCAAACACAAATGTGCATTACATTTTGTTCAAATGAACCTGGTGTCACTTTGTTTTCATGTTTTGTACATACAATACACCTTCTGCAGGCAATCTTCTTTATGAAAAGGAAAGATGCTGCTCACCAAATAGCGGAGATACTGAGTCACAGATAAGGACAACAAAAAGCCTGTCACAAATAAGCTTTCATCCGGCGCACACACACACACACACACACACACACACACACACACACACACACACACATATATGTGTGTGTGTGTGTGTGTGTGTGTGTGTGTGTGTGTGTGTGTGTGTGTGTGCGCCGGATGAAAGCTTATTTGTGACAGGCTTTTTGTTGTCCTTATCTGTGACTCAGTATCTCCGCTATTTGGTGAGCAGCATCTTTCCATATATATATATATATATATATATATATATATATATATATATATATATATATATATATATATATATAAAAACAAAGTAGATGTGACTTACCAAATGAAAGTGCTGGCAGCTCGACAGACACACAAACGAACACAAACATACACACAAAATTCAAGCTTTCGCAACAAACTGTTGCCTCATCAGGAAAGAGGGAAGGAGAGGGAAAGACGAAAGGATGTGGGTTTTAAGGGAGAGGGTAAGGAGTCATTCCAGTCCCGGGAGCAGAAAGACTTACCTTAGGGGGGAAAAAGGACGGGTATACACTAGCACACACACACATATCCATCCACACATATACAGACACAAGCAGACATATTGAAAGACAAAGAGTTTGAGCAGAGATGTCAGTCGAGGCAGAAGTGCAGAGGCAAAATGTTGATGGATGACAGGTGAGGTATGAGTGGCGGAAATTTGAAATTAACGGAGATTGAGGCCTGGTGGATAACGGGAAGTCCTTTTTTCCCCCTAAGGTAAGTCTTTCTGCTCCCGGGACTGGAATGACTCCTTACCCTCTCCCTTAAAACCCACATCCTTTCGTCTTTCCCTCTCCTTCCCTCTTTCCTGATGAGGCAACAGTTTGTTGCGAAAGCTTGAATTTTGTGTGTATGTTTGTGTTCGTTTGTGTGTCTGTCGACCTGCCAGCACTTTCATTTGGTAAGTCACATCATCTTTGTTTTTAGGTATATTTTTCCTTCGTGGAATGTTTCCTTCTATTATAACCATATATATATATATATATATATATATATATATATATATATAATAGAGGGAAACATTCCACGTGGGAAAAATATATTTAAAAAGAAAGATGATGAGACTTACCCAACAAAAGCGCTGGCAGGTCGATAGACACACAAATAAACACAAACATACACACAAAACTCTAGCTTTCGCAACCAACGGTTGCCTCGTCAGGAAAGAGGGAAGGAGAAGGAAAGACAAAAGGATTGGGTTTTAAGGGAGAGGGTAAGGAGTCATTCCAATCCCGGGAGTGGAAAGACTTACCTTAGGGGGAAAAAAGGACAGGTTTACACTCGCACACACACACACATATCCATCCACACATACACAGACACAAGTAGACATTTTTGTCTACTTGTCTACTTGTGTCTGTGTATGTGTGGATGGATATGTGTGTGTGTGCGAGTGTAAACCTGTCCTTTTTTCCCCCTAAGGTAAGTCTTTCCGCTCCCGGGATTGGAATGACTCCTTACCCTCTCCCTTAAAACCCAATCCTTTTGTCTTTCCTTCTCCTTCCCTCTTTCCTGACGAGGCAACCGTTGGTTGCGAAAGCTAGAGTTTTGTGTGTATGTTTGTGTTTATTTGTGTGTCTATCGACCTGCCAGCGCTTTTGTTGGGTAAGTCTCATCATCTTTCTTTTTATATATATATATATATATATATATAATAGAAGGAAACATTCCACGAAGGAAAAATATACTTAAAAACAAAGATAATGTGACTTACCAAATGAAAGTGCTGGCAGGTCGACAGACACACAAACGAACACAAACATACACACAAAATTCAAGCTTTCGCAACAAACTGTTGCCTCATCAGGAAAGAGGGAAGGAGAGGGAAAGACGAAAGGATGTGGGTTTTAAGGGAGAGGGTAAGGAGTCATTCCAGTCCCGGGAGCGGAAAGACTTACCTTAGGGGGAAAAAAGGACGGGTATACATTCGCACACACACACATATCCATCCACACATATACAGACACAAGCAGACATATTTAAAGACAAAGAGTTTGGGCAGAGATGTCAGTCGAGGCAGAAGCGCAGAGGCAAAGATGTTGAATGACAGGTGAGGTATGAGTGGCGGCAACTTGAAATTAGCGGAGATTGAGGCCTGGTGGATAACGGGAAGAGAGGATATATTGAAGAGCAAGTTCCCATCTCCGGAGTTCGGATAGGTTGGTGTTAGTAGGAAGTATCCAGATAACCCGGACGGTGTAACACTGCGCCAAGATGTGCTGGTCGTGCACCAAGGCATGTTTAGCCACAGGGTGATCCTCATTACCAACAAACACTGTCTGCCTGTGTCCATTCATGCGAATGGACAGTTTGTTGCTGGTCATTCCCACATAGAATGCATCACAGTGTAGGCAGGTCAGTTGGTAGATCACGTGGGTGCTTTCACACGTGGCTCTGCCTTTGATTGTGTACACCTTCCGGGTTACAGGACTGGAGTAGGTGGTGGTGGGAGGGTGCATGGGACAGGTTTTACACCGGGGGCGGTTACAAGGGTAGGAGCCAGAGGGTAGGGAAGGTGGTTTGGGGATTTCATAGGGATGAACTAAGAGGTTACGAAGGTTAGGTGGACGGCGGAAAGACACTCTTGGTGGAGTGGGGAGGATTTCATGAAGGATGGATCTCATTTCAGGGCAGGATTTGAGGAAGTCGTATCCCTGCTGGAGAGCCACATTCAGAATCTGATCCAGTCCCGGAAAGTATCCTGTCACAAGTGGGGCACTTTTGTGGTTCTTCTGTGGGAGGTTCTGGGTTTGAGAGGATGAGGAAGTGGCTCTGGTTATTTGCTTCTGTACCAGGTCGGGAGGGTAGTTGCGGGATGCGAAAGCTGTTGTCAGGTTGTTGGTGTAATGCTTCAGGGATTCCGGACTGGAGCAGATTCGTTTGCCACGAAGACCTAGGCTGTAGGGAAGGGACCGTTTGATGTGGAATGGGTGGCAGCTGTCGTAATGGAGGTACTGTTGCTTGTTGGTGGGTTTGATGTGGACGGATGTGTGAAGCTGGCCATTGGACAGGTGAAGGTCAACATCAAGGAAAGTGGCATGGGATTTGGAGTAGGACCAGGTGAATCTGATGGAACCAAAGGAGTTGAGGTTGGAGAGGAAATTCTGGAGTTCTTCTTCACTGTGAGTCCAGATCATGAAGATGTCATCAATAAATCTGTACCAAACTTTGGGTTGGCAGGCCTGGGTAACCAAGAAGGCTTCCTCTAAGCGACCCATGAATAGGTTGGCGTACGAGGGGGCCATCCTGGTACCCATGGCTGTTCCCTTTAATTGTTGGTATGTCTGGTTTTCAAAAGTGAAGAAGTTGTGGGTCAGGATGAAGCTGGCTAAGGTAATGAGGAAAGAGGTTTTAGGTAGGGTGGCAGGTGATCGGCGTGAAAGGAAGTGCTCCATCGCAGCGAGGCCCTGGACGTGCGGGATATTTGTGTATAAGGAAGTGGCATCAATGGTTACAAGGATGGTTTCTGGGGGTAACGGATTGGGTAAGGATTCCAGGCGTTCGAGAAAGTGGTTGGTGTCTTTGATGAAGGATGGGAGACTGCATGTAATGGGTTGAAGGTGTTGATCTACGTAGGCAGAGATACGTTCTGTGGGGGCTTGGTAACCAGCTACAATGGGGCGGCCGGGATGATTGGGTTTGTGAATTTTAGGAAGAAGGTAGAAGGTAGGGGTGCGGGGTGTTGGTGGGGTCAGGAGGTTGATGGAGTCAGGTGAAAGGTTTTGTAGGGGGCCTAAGGTTCTGAGGATTCCTTGTAGCTCTGCCTGGACATCAGGAATGGGATTACCTTGGCAAACTTTGTATGTGGTGTTGTCTGAAAGCTGACGCAGTCCCTCAGCCACATACTCCCGACGATCAAGTACCACGGTCGTGGAACCCTTGTCCGCCGGAAGAATGACGATGGACCGGTCAGCCTTCAGATCACGGATAGCCTGGGCTTCAGCAAACTGAACAATCCATTGCCCTCACCCACCTAATCCTTCACCTACACATCAACTCAGCCAATGAACACACCCGTCAACTCCTATCCTTAATAAAAGTCCTCAATCTTTCCTCTCCCGCATCCACACCGGCTATTCAGAGCATCCTCCTACAGGCCAACCGCCAATTAGAACAGCATGCCACCCTTCACCTCAAAAAACTATCCAATCTCCTGGTTTCCCACCTCCGGAAAGGCAACTCACTCACCCTTCACAACCTTTCCAGCAAACCTCAACCACCTCTCATTGCACACAAACCCAGTCTCTCCCATCTACTCAATCTCCCACTTCCAGCTCCACTCCCTCCAAAACCTCAAAATTCCGATCAACACGATCTGGCACCACAACACCCTAATTCAGTAGTTAACCTTTCCTCCAAACCTCTCTCCCAATCCGAAACCTCTGTCCTATCCAAAGGCCTCACTTTCAGCCCCACTCCCAGATTCAACCAAACAGCCCTCGTCAAAGATTTACTGTCCTACACTCGTACTCTCTGCTGGAAGTATCACTTTGCCACGAAGAAAAATGATCCTAATCCTACCCCTAATGATCCAACTCCCCAAGACACTATCCAAATTGAACCCTGCCTAGAACAGTTCCGTCCTCCGTCACAGCGGGACCCACCTCCTCTTCCTCAAAATCACCCTCTCCAAACCTTCCAGGAATTTCTGACTTCCAGCCTTGCCTCTCAATCCTTCTTAAAAAACCTTAATCCTACTCCCAACATCACCACTGCTGAAGCCCAGGCTATCCGTGATCTGAAGGCTGACCGGTCCATCGTCATTCTTCCGGCGGACAAGGGTTCCACGACCGTGGTACTTGATCGTCGGGAGTATGTGGCTGAGGGACTGCGTCAGCTTTCAGACAACACCACATACAAAGTTTGCCAAGGTAATCCCATTCCTGATGTCCAGGCAGAGCTACAAGGAATCCTCAGAACCTTAGGCCCCCTACAAAACCTTTCACCTGACTCCATCAACCTCCTGACCCCACCAACACCCCGCACCCCTACCTTCTACCTTCTTCCTAAAATTCACAAACCCAATCATCCCGGCCGCCCCATTGTAGCTGGTTACCAAGCCCCCACAGAACGTATCTCTGCCTACGTAGATCAACACCTTCAACCCATTACATGCAGTCTCCCATCCTTCATCAAAGACACCAACCACTTTCTCGAACGCCTGGAATCCTTACCCAATCCGTTACCCCCAGAAACCATCCTTGTAACCATTGATGCCACTTCCTTATACACAAATATCCCGCACGTCCAGGGCCTCGCTGCGATGGAGCACTTCCTTTCACGCCGATCACCTGCCACCCTACCTAAAACCTCTTTCCTCATTACCTTAGCCAGCTTCATCCTGACCCACAACTTCTTCACTTTTGAAAACCAGACATACCAACAATTAAAGGGAACAGCCATGGGTACCAGGATGGCCCCCTCGTACGCCAACCTATTCATGGGTCGCTTAGAGGAAGCCTTCTTGGTTACCCAGGCCTGCCAACCCAAAGTTTGGTACAGATTTATTGATGACATCTTCATGATCTGGACTCACAGTGAAGAAGAACTCCAGAATTTCCTCTCCAACCTCAACTCCTTTGGTTCCATCAGATTCACCTGGTCCTACTCCAAATCCCATGCCACTTTCCTTGATGTTGACCTTCACCTGTCCAATGGCCAGCTTCACACATCCGTCCACATCAAACCCACCAACAAGCAACAGTACCTCCATTACGACAGCTGCCACCCATTCCACATCAAACGGTCCCTTCCCTACAGCCTAGGTCTTCGTGGCAAACGAATCTGCTCCAGTCCGGAATCCCTGAAGCATTACACCAACAACCTGACAACAGCTTTCGCATCCCGCAACTACCCTCCCGACCTGGTACAGAAGCAAATAACCAGAGCCACTTCCTCATCCTCTCAAACCCAGAACCTCCCACAGAAGAACCACAAAAGTGCCCCACTTGTGACAGGATACTTTCCGGGACTGGATCAGATTCTGAATGTGGCTCTCCAGCAGGGATACGACTTCCTCAAATCCTGCCCTGAAATGAGATCCATCCTTCATGAAATCCTCCCCACTCCACCAAGAGTGTCTTTCCGCCGTCCACCTAACCTTCGTAACCTCTTAGTTCATCCCTATGAAATCCCCAAACCACCTTCCCTACCCTCTGGCTCCTACCCTTGTAACCGCCCCCGGTGTAAAACCTGTCCCATGCACCCTCCCACCACCACCTACTCCAGTCCTGTAACCCGGAAGGTGTACACAATCAAAGGCAGAGCCACGTGTGAAAGCACCCACGTGATCTACCAACTGACCTGCCTACACTGTGATGCATTCTATGTGGGAATGACCAGCAACAAACTGTCCATTCGCATGAATGGACACAGGCAGACAGTGTTTGTTGGTAATGAGGATCACCCTGTGGCTAAACATGCCTTGGTGCACGACCAGCACATCTTGGCGCAGTGTTACACCGTCCGGGTTATCTGGATACTTCCTACTAACACCAACCTATCCGAACTCCGGAGATGGGAACTTGCTCTTCAATATATCCTCTCTTCCCGTTATCCACCAGGCCTCAATCTCCGCTAATTTCAAGTTGCCGCCACTCATACCTCACCTGTCATTCAACATCTTTGCCTCTGCGCTTCTGCCTCGACTGACATCTCTGCCCAAACTCTTTGTCTTTAAATATGTCTGCTTGTGTCTGTATATGTGTGGATGGATATGTGTGTGTGTGCGAATGTATACCCGTCCTTTTTTCCCCCTAAGGTAAGTCTTTCCGCTCCCGGGACTGGAATGACTCCTTACCCTCTCCCTTAAAACCCACATCCTTTCGTCTTTCCCTCTCCTTCCCTCTTTCCTGATGAGGCAACAGTTTGTTGCGAAAGCTTGAATTTTGTGTGTATGTTTGTGTTCGTTTGTGTGTCTGTCGACCTGCCAGCACTTTCATTTGGTAAGTCACATTATCTTTGTTTTTAAGTATATATATATATATATATATATATATATATATATAAGCTTTCGCAACAAACTGTTGCCTCATCAGGAAAGAGGGAAGGAGAGGGAAAGACGAAAGGATGTGGGTTTTAAGGGAGAGGGTAAGGAGTCATTCCAGTCCCGGGAGCGGAAAGACTTACCTTAGGGGGAAAAAAGGACGGGTACACACTCGCACACACACACATATCCATCCACACATATACAGACACAAGCAGACATATTTAAAAGTCATATATATATATGCAAATGTAACTCACACACATATGACTGCAGTCTCTGGCAACTGAAGCAACACTGAGAGTGTTTTGTCGCATGTCTTATCACAGTTTGTACCTCAATTGTTTCTTCTTGATGAAGTGTCATCATTATGAGCCCATTCATTAGTTGTGTTCACTGTGTATGTCTTGATTCTCTTAAGGATGGAGAAACTGTCCTCATCCATGGTTGTTGTCACTGGCAAAATTTTCAGGAGATGCAGAAACTGAAATACACTAGGACAGAGCTGATGGCTGCAAACAGACAAAGCTTCCATTGCGTTTTGAGGCAACTGCTCCAGTCAACTAAGACATTGATGAAGGAGTTTTAGGTCAACTGTTGTCATCATAAATTGATGACAAAAGGTCTGAAGCATAAAATGAATGGAATTTCATAACTCTGTCAGTGATACCTATTTCTTCAGTTTTCATGGTAGAAGACAATTAAAGCTATTAAAAAAATCAATCCTGCAGTGAACTAATGAAGGCATCCATAAAGGGTAGGAACACAGACACTGTATAGTAACCATCAACATCATCACCAGTATCCTGATTTGCACGATGTTCTTGCTTTGTAGAAATGTGTGGTTCCTTGATTTCAACTCCATTAGCCAAAGATAATTCCTTTGCTTATAAGTAAAGCTGGCTGAAAGTATTATCAACATTTCCTCTCATTGCCAGCTGTTCCCTTTTGAGATTCTTGGCAATGTTGATTGACTCTGCAAAATCCATATCTTGGCAAAAGGTTTATTGAAATTGCTGCAACCAGTCGTCTTTTGATTTTGTTCTTCAATTCTTTTATTGTCCCAGTACTGGTTTCAAATTGCCTAGTGATTCATCATCAAATGGTACATATTTATTGTTTGTCTGCAGCAGTGTGGGAGTAAGTAGCTGTGGCCAGATGTATAAACATTTATACTTTTTGCCCCAGCTACACGACTCCCACACTGATGCAGTCAAACAGTAAATATATACTACCTGATGATGAATTGCTAGACAATTCAAAACTGGTAATGAGACAATAAAATAATTCAAGTCCATCTAGTGAGTGTGGTATGTTTCAAACTACTGACTCAAACATCAGTTAATGATTCATTTACTGTTTGCCTATTCTGTGATCCCCAAATAAATTACATACCATTTCCAGTGTTTCTTGTAGATTATTTCATGTGTCAGTGCCTACCAAACTGAGATTAAGAGCTGCACAATGAGAATATACAGCTAACAGATAGTCCTGCTGTATGAATGAATAATCCCCAACATTGGATGCAGCACGATCATTACCCTGCCCTTGTATAAATAACATATCAAGACCAAATTTTACCAAGTCTTCAATTAGAGACCCAGCTAATCCTTTACCAGTCTCATCAAACACTGGAACAAATTGCAGGAAATCTTCACAAATCTTGAGATCCAGGGAGATTAATGGCACAAAGAGAGATCTGCTCTATTCCGGCAACATCAGCAGTTTCATCCTAAAAACCATGAAACTTTGGCATCGTTAATGTGCTTGAACAGTCCTTCCCAGGAACGGTTGATGATCTGATTTTGGACTGGGGCATTAATGTTCTTGTTGCATTTACCAATTCCTTCCAAACTTGCTCATAGGTTTTTGTCACCTTTCACACAACATTTTAGAGTTGCATGTTCTTTTCATCTTTTTGTCAGCTTCAATAGCCCCAAAATCTCCTTAATGCAATTTGCTGATGTCCACAGAAAATCACCACCTTTACCATAGGGTTCTGGGTTTTCTATTTTTATCTATGTGGTCCACCAAGTCTTGGTCCAGACAATGTTTTATATCTTTTGTCTTGTTCATCATCTTGTGAACAAAATTGTCACTATTGATTATAACAGCCTTATAGTAAGCTTTGCTCGCATGAATGTTGAAATAGTCAAGAGCATGTTTGTGCTCTGATAACTTGGAGATTACCAGGACTCTGACATTTTGATGAGTATTGTTACCTGAACTTGTCTTAGCGAAACATACACAGTACTTACAGAAGGCACCATTATCTTTGGGGAAATATACTTACCAAAAACTTTTCTCCATCCAACTTAGGTTGAACTTATGATATTGGCCACATTTCAAAGTGAGGTAAATTTGTAAGTTGCTTCAGACACAAAGATTTTGGAATTGTAGCTTCCTGTGGTCATCAACTTTTTTTGTTATTTTATTGCAAAAAATCACTTGTGTCATAGTTACAGCCTGGTGCTGGATTGTCAGAGCTTGACATGCCATTGAAACATGTTTATTTTGCTTCAGGACCCGACAAAATTGATTTTGAATTAGCAATAATGCTTATATTGTTTAAAAACAGCAGTGGCATAAGCTGTGGTGGATCATCAATTTTCCCAGCCTGAGAGGACACAGCTTCTTCTAATTTGATATCAAAGGTGTGTTTGTATCAGCAAGTAGGTTTCCCAGAGGGGTGGAGGTTAGAGGTGGAGGGGGAGACGTGGGGTGGCGTTCTCAGGAGAATGGGTTACCCATGGGGGGGGAGATCATAAATCAACCTCTAGGGAGTCGTAAATCAATTAACAGAACATTAGGTTAAGAGAATGGGAAGGGGTCGTAAACCAATCAAGTTTGCCCCTGAATTTATGCAACCCACACTAAAAAAATGTGCTAGAACATAATTTGCCCTACTACAGCAGTTCTGAAGAGTTCCAGCTCCTGGGGCAGATGCTCTGCATCTGAAATGGCGTGCACACTGTGTACTAGTGTTTCTGGTACCCCATGTCGGGAAGTCAAGGAGCCAATAAACTTACTTTTCCATTGTGTGAATGATACAATCGTCATCTGGCTCCATGGCAAATTCACTGTGGAGACCAAAGCAGGATGAAGATTATGATTCCTGGATGTCATGGTCAAGAAAAAAGCTGATGACACACTGGGCCATGGTGTATATTAGAAGAAAACGCACACTGACTTGTATTTGCATACAGACAGCTGCCACCACCCTTCGCAGAGGAATGGGGTACTAAAAACACTAGCATGAGGCATGCACCATTCCAGATGCAGAGAGTGAGCTCCAGGAGCTGGAACACCTCAGAATTGTATTTGGAAAAAACAGGTACCCATAATGACGATTACTCTGGGCTGAAAAGTAGGTTATTGAGTGGGTTAGAGTATGGAACTCGGCAGGAGTGTCAGAGATCCAAGGAGGATACCATAAAGTGGGAGATAGGATTACTATTAATGGAACCACCCCCTGGCACATTCCTAATGTACAAGTCTATCTACAATGTGTCTTCATTTGGTTATAAGACATCCTATTCTTCCCTAAGCCTAAGTTTCATGGTGCAGAGGTGAGCATGGTGGCCTAGGCGTCAACTACATTGGATTCTTCTAAGGGTCCAGCCCCTGCCACACAGTGGCGCTCGCAATTCTCTTCCCAATGACTATGCAACAAAAGACCTTTCCAGTAGTGTGGGTAGCCCTTTTATAGATCTCTTTGTGCACAGCCCCATCCTTCTGGAAGTTTCTACCTTTATGTATACGGGTGGGGCTGATCATGCAGCAGCGCACGACACTCACGTGCCACCCACATGGCAAACACACATGATATTTCTACATTGCTTGTGTTCAAAGGTCACTTTTCCTCACTTACTCCGAGCCTCGTGATGGTACAGAGACCGCCCTTGTTGGCAGATCAAATAGTAAACAGTGTCTGCGTCCGGTCACGTACATGCCTCCGCTGCTCTGGCTAAGAATTTCTGTTCTACTATACTAGTGAATTTAGCTTGTTGTTTCTGCTATTTGCAAACCTATGTTCCCCGGGGTAAAATTTTGTACGCTCGAACCTCCAAGGTTGCAAAATTTTTGTTCTCTAATATCGTGCCAGTGAAACTTGCCTGCCTTTATTTTCAATTAGTTTTCCACATTACAGAATTCCATACGTACAGGTACATTGGCATGTGTATCTAAACTCTTACTTGCATGACATCACATACATAAGGATCAAAATACATACAGATATTTGGGTCTTTTTGAAACATTCATGCATAGTACATAATTTGACAGAGGTTACTTTTCGACATTTAGCATCTATATACGTGCTTGTCATATTATTTATCAACATTTCACACAGTAGTATATATTATTACATTGTTTTTACATACAACATTACAGTTTTACACAGTATATGTTAATACTCAAGGTTTCACACAACATTACAGTTTTACACAGTATATTTTAAAACATTACATTCTTACAAGGTATATTTTAGTGCTAATAATTTCACAAAACATTATATTTTTACACAGTATATTTTCTCCCTTCCTAATTTATCTTTCGTTAGTCCTGGGTACTAATGGCTCCACTATAGGTACTTGTGATTCACTCTTTTTAGTGTGTCGTGGTGTCTGACAGTCGTCTCTCCACTGCAATCTGTCATAGAGATGAGTACACTGTATATATTTTATCTTGTATTCACCTATGTCCTTATCCTCTCTGTGTTGTTCAGAATGTAGGGAAGGAGTGTATTTTACATTTCCTTTATAACGGCTATCAGTAAGCACAGTATTTGTCACATACTCTTTGATACAACAACTTCCACTTCACACGGTTTTCTACCACACCTTTTACAACACTTACAATAAATACATGTAACAGCATGTTACAATCAGTGTGCATACTATTACTGACCTCAAGTATCCCCACATGGAATAGATACTCTGTGACCATCCTCAGAAGGTTGTTCGTTGCTGGTAATTTATTTCATCTTTTAGTTCATCTAGTTTATGGCTCGCTATCTTTAGGTCATCTAAAAGTCTTACGATATGCTCTAAAGGTAACACTATAGGTATTTGGGTGACTTCTTGCTTCTCACCATGTATTATACAACAGTCATCTCTGAATTTGACTTAGGTACTATGTCCCTTTTACTGATATTAGTACTAATAACATGGTCCGCCTGTAGCATGATTTGCGCTCCATACCCTTTACACTGGCTTGTGAAGGTTACCTTACCAGTGCCTCTTATAATAAGGTCATTACGGGGTAGTTCATTACATAATATGGTTAAGCCCTTGCCCTTTGGTGCGACATCCAACCATTCATTGTCTTGTATCTGCATCCAGATACTGTCTTTTAACATAATATATTTTACATTGCAATCTTTTGGAATTTCTCGTATTGATTGTAGCATCTGAGCTTCACGTCGTTCATGGTCATAAGTGGACATTAGAACAAACCTTTGTTTGCAAATCTGATGCCTCAGTGTGACTGTTTTACAGTGTAATTTGTCACTGGACCGTAACATACTGTCGTTTTTCATAATCAATAATTAGATAGTTTTTCTCAGGCGCTATGCAAGTGAACAACTTCTTTGTCTTATCATACTCTGCGGCTAATCGCCATATTCTTTATAATGTATATACATTACTATCAACTAATGGTGCATTTAACATATAGCTTAACGTATTGACTGGCGAAATACATCTAAATCTAATGTATGAAGTAACTGATACCCTTGGTCCTTGGCGAGTTCAACGGGAAATTTTTTGTCTTTCAAGTCCTCTTTTATTAGCTCTAAATACTTGACTACTTGTACTGGATTGATTAACTGTGTCTTTAACAGACCTTGCTGCGTGTTCACAATTGCAGAGATCAATAAGTCGTATTCCCGTTCAAGTTCATTAAACATTCCTGTAATCTGTATTAACTGTTCAGTGATAGTTATGAGAATCAGAGCCTGCTGTATCTTTTTGATAGTACTATTCTCATAATCCTCTGCATGCATACTCAGTTTTCATATCCCTTCAACAGCTCCCTCTGTTGCTCTTCTAGCATGTCTGTTTTAGCTTTGAAGAATGCTGCATCATCCTCATCTAATGTACCAATCATCACTTCACTTGTCTCTCTGATAAAGTTTAATATTCCTCTTTGGTCCTCGTTTGTTCGTGCCTGGACAACTGGTCAATCAACCTTTTCGGTCCTGTGATTTTGCTTAAATACCACTTCACAGTTTGCTGTGTGTTCTCGGTCTCTCAGGTGCTTATTTTCATCTGATTCAACTTACTTATGTAGTGTGCGATCGATCTGTTGGCGAGCACTTGTGTTTGCTCAAACTTTCCATCCAGCTCTAGGAGGTTAAAATAGCTAACAGCTCTCCACGTTGTACTGTACAAGTTAACTATACCCTGGTTATCATAATAAATCTCTGGAGCGGACTGGAATTTCTATACTCATACGTTCTGTGGCAGTACTTCTCTTCCCGCGAGGCCGGTGTGCAAGATACTCCCAATAATGGCTGTCATCCACAGTGCCTTCATCCCTGGTATCTGCAAGAGAAACACAGTTGTCACTCCTCTGCTTGTATATTTTCTGCCTCCTTTCTTCTTTTACATTACGGCCCTCCATGAAACTTCCCTATTTTTCCCTAGTAAAATGCCTTTACTCCATTGGCATGCACTTTTATACATTTCGTTCCCTTGATCCTAATTATAACGTTAGGTCCTTGCACTTCAACCACAGTAAATGGTCCTCGCCACTGGCTATCTAGTTTCTTTGATCGTCCCCTATGCACACTCTCGTCATACAGCAATACACGATCATTCTTTCTAAATTACTTCAGGTTGCGTCTTGTCAAATTGCTCTTATTTCTCTCCTTATGTTCTTGTGTTGCCACATGGGCATCCTGGTGTAACATTTGTATCCGCTGTCGGAGCTCAGTCACATAATCCTCATAATTGTAGATGACATTTGCTGGCTTCTTTTGTTTCCATCCAGGTAAATTGCACTTTCTGCCAAAAAACAGCTCGAAATGGGTGTATCTCATGGTACTGCGAGGGGTAGTGTGTTTACAAAACTTCCAAATGCAATCCATTCGTCCCAATTCGTTTTATCTTTATTAATATAATGTCGTAGCATCTCAGTCAGGGTACGGTGTATACGCCCTAATACTCCATTGGACTGAGGGTGGTACACTGTCGTCTGAACCTTTTCTGTCCTTAATAACTTACAAACTCTCTTCATAGTATCTCCTATGAAATTACTTACCCTGTCACTCAACAGAGCTGTCGGTATCCCAAACTTTAAAATTATGCTCACCACTAATTTACGCACAACCGCATGTGTCTTGCTGGTCATTGGTTTGGCTATTACAAACTTCTTAAGGGAATCCTTAAATGTCAAAATATACCTGTTACCAGACGCATCTTTCAAAGATGAAGTCGGGGGTCAGAGTTAGTTCTAATGGCTGCTTAACCTTTGGTTGTGTTATCTTGTTTTTCTGGCAACTTTCACACGTCCTTTCTATGTCGGCTTTCATGCCGGGGCATGTACAGTACTGCTTTATTTGCTCATACGTTCTTCCTATTCCCTGATGTCCACCTATTGGAAATATGTGCATCTCCTTTAGTATTACCAATTTATCGGCGGCGCTCAAGGATGCTTCTCCACTTATCTTGCTCACGTCAGCTGTTTCTCCCTGGCTCACTATTTTGTTTGCCTCTACTGTCTCTGCTACCTCACCGCTATTTGTCTCAGTGCTCGCCTTCATCGGCACAGCCTCTCCCTGCTTATCTCTGCCTTTGTCCTACTCATCTATGGCCTCCTCAGTTGCTAGCTGTGGTTGTCTGTCGCCGTCCATCACACTGTGAATATGCAACAATGCATCTGTGATGTTGTTTTGTTTGCCCTCCTTATACAGGATCTGATAATCGTATTCTTCCAACTTCAAGCGAAACTTCATTAGTCTTGATGACAGAACTGTAATACTTCTCAACCACACCAGTGGTTTATGGTCCATAATTATTTTGAACTTTCTCCTGAATAGATACAGTCAGAAGTATTTAACTCCCCACACTACCGCAAGCAACTCCCTTTCTACTGTACTATAATTCAGCTCTGCCTTGTAGAGCTTACGTCATACAGACGCGATTGACTAGTCCTTTCCCATTGAACCTTGGCTCAGGTACGTGCCCAGCGCGTACTTGCTCGCGTATGTAGTTACCATAAATTCTTTAGTGAAATCCGGGGACTGTAGAATCGGTGGACTAACTAACCTCTCCTTCAGCTATTGAAATGCTTCTTCCTGCTCCACGCCCCAAATATACGGTACTCCTTTCTTCAACAGCTCATGTAGGGGTTTTGCAATTTTACTAAAATTGCTCAAGAATCGTCGGTAATATCCGACCATTCCTAGGTACGCCCTTAACTCCATAGTTGTCCTTGGTTGGGGATACTTCTCTATCGCCGCTACTTTGGCATGATCGAGTTTCAGACCCTCCACCATTAACACACGCCATAGAAACGTAACTTCTGTACGGAGAAACTCACATTTGTCAACATGCAACTTCAGATTTGCTTTTTGCAGACAGTCATACACTTCTTCGAGTCGGTCTTCGTGCTCTTCTAGTGATGGACCCACGATTAAAATGTCGTCTAGGTACACGAATACTTTATTGCCTTGTATGCGCGTTAGCACTGTATTCATTAGTCGTTGAAATGTGAATGGAGCCGTCTTCACCCACATCGTCCACTTATTATATTCAAAGTGACCGGTAGGTCTACTAAACGCCATCTTTTCTCGATCCTTTGCGTCTATCAGTAGTTGATAGTAACCTTTAGAGATGTCTAGTGTTGAGACATACTTTACTTTCCCTAAGCTGTCGAATATATTATCGATTCTGGACAGCGGGTAAACCATATTCAATGATATATCATTTAATTTCTGATAATCGGCAACTACTTGCCATTTTTATCGTCCACTTGCGTCGGACTTGTTTGGCAGTAATATGAAAATTCCATGGACTAGTACCTGGAGAAATTATGCTGTCAGCTAACATTCCATCTATCTCTGTCTGCAGTGCTTCTTGCTGCGCTTGGGTAATTCTGTAAGGCCTCTGATTTGTGATCTCACCTTCCGCCTCAGGCATTAATGGGATTTGATGCTTTACTACAGTAGTGTGCATGAGTACGTCTCCCGGTAAATGGAACACATCATTATATGCTAAACACAGCTCTTCTATTGCTACTCGCTCTTCCCGATTTAAGTGTGAGATACCCATATTTTGTTTCAGAAAGCTCTGTCGGGTTTTCCTTCCTCCTTTCTTCTCTGGTGGTATACGTCGGATTTTATAACTGCTCAGGGGTGGGACTCTTTCTGCTAACACCTCCTGTGCAGGAAACCGGACATCACTCGGACACCCCTTCTCTGCCACTTGGTATGGCAAGTTTACCGGCAGTTGCCTCTTTTTATGCTTCTTGTAATTCAACCCTTTTGCCCTGCACCCTCATTTTTCTATGGCCATAATCCAATACTACTTATTCTTTTCCAGGAACTCTCGTTCCAACAACCCATCAAATGGTAAATTGATACGATTATTTACGGCTTGGAATTGTGTAACCCAGTTGGTTCCTATCTGCCATAGGATCTTCTGTCCCGATTTCTTCATTCACGATACTCTTTATCATCACCGCCTTTCTGGGATCCCAGAACCTTGACCTTTGTAAGTTTAATATGCGCACCACTATCTGTTAATAGTTTTGTATAAGCGCCCTTTACATCCTTACTCTGTACCCGTATATAATCATTTTTCCCCATGCGGTCAAAAGCTCTTATTATCCCTGATGCAGCATAATGGGACTGCGACATAATGCTGTTGCTCGTTTCCGTGTGCGTTTTTCTTACATATATTAGCCCATTTGCTCTCGCGGCAATCACGGGCATAGTGTTCGGTCCGGTGACATGTGAAGCACATCACTGGTTTTCTCTAGTACACGGGGGAGAATGTCTCATCAATTTGCACTGGCGGTGGACATTGCACTTGCCATCCATTCCTTTTGAAGTCTCAGATATTTGTCTTGTGGACAGTATATTTCAGCCTGCATTCTCATGCTATTTGCCCTTCCTCACGACAACTGAAACACTTCGCGGTGGCCCTTTTCTCTGGCCAGTTTACATTTACTACTCGGCGCTTATCTCTTTCAGACATTATTGTGCACTCTTCTGTAGCCGCTAAGTCAATGGCTTCAGATAGTGTTATTCCTTCTCCTTCAGCCCGTATTACAGTCTTGATCCTGTCATCTCATAACCCCTGAATGAATATGGCATGCCCTAACTTTCCTATCAAAGCATTGTTCCCCATAATCTCTTCAGTTTCCATAACCCTCTTCATCGCTTCTCTGAAATGAAATTGCATGGTGTCCACACGAGAGCCCCACTGAGCCACACTGTCCCCTTTCCCTTGCCTACTATTGAAAATAGAACTTCCGTAGTAATCAATAGTGCGTTTACTCTCATAGTTTTCTAATAAAATTGCCCTCACTCCAGACCAAGTTTCTGTGTGGTCTCTAACTAATAATTACTGCGGGTGGAGCTCGTTATCTGTACGACAATAAATCTTAGAAATACTTGCTTAGCATTAGGGTCTACTAGATTAAATGCATTGTCACAGTTGTGGACAAATTCTGATAATTTTTCCCTATCTCCATCAAACTTATGAGGCACTAGTTTAGTGGCCTCTCTGCAACTCAGGTGCAGACCGTTCTCACTTCAGTTTACTTCAGCGTCATTTTCCATCTTTACTGACCTTGTTTCTTGCGCTGTGTGAGGTGAGTGCTGTGCTAACGGTGGCAGCATGGTGTTCTACACACAGCTGGTGCGGTGTGAAGCCTCTCGGCTCTTCAGTGATGCGTTGCGACGCCCCCCTCACTTCACGATGGCGCGGTGTGACGCTCCTCTCACTCTGCGATGGCGTGGTGCAATGCCCCTCTGGCTCTGCGGTGGCATGGTGCAACGCCCCTCTGCCTATTCCTGTGCTCTATTTAGCGATTCCTCCACCCAATGGTACTAAAACCAACCTTACCTCTGACACCAGAAAAGTCTACCACTGTCGCGTCGCACTGATGAGTCCTGAGAGGGATTTGAAAGGACTGCACGAATGGGTGTCATGGAACCTACCGACAAGGTACGTTGAGAACAACTTCTGCTAGTGGGCCCCCTGCTCTTCACTTGCTTGGCTGAAAAGTAGGCTGTTGAGTATACAGAGTACAGAACTCGGCAGGAATCTCGGGGATCTGAGGAGGATATCATAAGGCAGGAGATAGGATTATATTACTGGAAGCACCCCTTGGCACATTCCCTATGTACAAGTCTATCAACAAAGTGTCTTGATTTGGTTATAAGACTTCCTGCTCTTCCCTAAGCTTAACTCTTTCAGGGGCAGTGGTAATCAGTGTTAACCACATATTTTTTGACTCTTTGAGGGGCAGGAATTTTTAAAAAATGAAAACACGTGATTTGTCAAAATTATAAAACTTCTTACCAAACAAAGCAATTTATTTTAATACAATTTTACAATATTTTGCTTACTTTTCTAATTAAACTCAATTAAATTGTGGTTACCGCTGTTAACCACCGCCCATAATATTCATTAGTTACTTATTTGTTGAGAAATTTTGAGAGGTAAAATTTTGAACAATTTTCTTAGGAAATTATTTACACAAACAACTCAAAAGTACATCATTATTGAGAATGAAATGTTTGAAAGCAAGTTTTGCCTTTTCGTAGACAAAGATGTACATTACATGAAGAACACATCCACACTGTTCTAACAGGAACAGCACGTGTGCTGCATACTGCACATCTTCTTGAGGTGGTCTGTTTTGGCTGATGTGCACTACCTTCCAATCTAATTTGTTTGTCTACTTGTGGTTTATGTTTACTGAGAGTTACGCTCTTCCCTTTTTGACTTAGGCCACTGCAATGGACAATTGCCTTGGCAAGCAGTCCTTCTTACACTTTCCTTCGGAAGTCTTTATTTGTGAATTGTTCCATTTCAATTTCTTTGTGTATGATAAACGCATTCGCTACACACATATCAATAAAGTGGAAAAAAAGCCTATGCCACCATTTTTTACTTTTGCCATCACAACCGTAGTCTCCTTTTAGACGATCAAAATCGTCAACAAAATTCATGCTCCTGTTATAGTCACTCAATACACGGGGAGATGCCATACAGTAGATGATCCATCTTTTTCCTTCCTATTTACACTCGTGGTGTCACTGGGATCATGCATAGTAGAGATCAAATTCACAGCTCGTTTGTCCATCCACTTGTAAAATGCTACACCATGATTGCTGACTTTGCTGTCAAAGTCCCCTCGTTTCATCTCTTTATCTCCCTTCAGTTTTGGGAGGCATTAGCATGTAGGGTTCACAGTTCCAACTGCAAATGGTTTCTGGGCCTTTAGTAGGGCAAAAAGATTATAAGATGTGAAGAAATTATTTGTGAAAACAATATGATTTTTGCCATAAAGTTCTTCACATAAGTCTGTTACTACCCGTGCACCCAGTCCCAGCTCAGACTTCTCTGTAGCTAATCTTCCAGTATAAATTTGGAACTTCAAATTATATGCAGATTCATCACACAGCATCCGTATTTTATAGCCGCTTTACACAGGCTTGTCCCTCATGTATTGCTTCATTGAGCTTCTGCCTTTAAATTTCGCCATTGACTCATCAATTGCTACTTTTTGATGAGGCTGATAGCATTGTGCAAACCTTTTATTCAACATTTCAACCAGAGGCCTTATTTTAAAAAGGTTGCCAAAATTGGCCTGTCCCGTTTTAGACATCATCGAGTTGTCATTTGAATGAATATGACTGAGGAGAAATCTGAATCGTTTTACAATTATCAAGTCACATATATATGACTCATTTAAATCTGGAGATGAAGACCAATAATCTCGATAACTTGGTAATTTTTGGACACTCATAAATAAATTGATGCCTAAGAAAATCCTTATCTCATCTTCAGTAGTTGGGATGAAAGGCTTTCCCTTTGGGTGGCGTAGAAATTGGTGTGAAATGTAATATGTTTTACCATTTCATCAGTAAAAAATTCACAAAATATTTTATGTGGCGATGGATTTGACATCTCTGTAAAAACAGCTGTAGGGCCAATTTTTCCACAAAATTAGGCAGTGCTTCAACTCTGAAATTTTGGCTCCATTGTGGAGGATCATCCTGAACAATGGTTACACTTCCAGATCCACTAGAGGTACCAGAATGATTTGGGATGATTGGCTGTATATGTGAAGAATTAACTGTCACAGATGTCGTTGATTTAGCCAGTGGTGATATCAAATGTCTAGGCATGGACTGAGGAACTGATTCAGAGGCAGACGAATCATCATTTGATGGAATTATAGCCATGCAAGGTTGTTTATTATCGCACAAGTGGATAAATTATCATCTGCTTCATTGCTACTCTCTTCAGAACATGATAACACAATATCATCACAGTCAGGTTCATATGTAGGGTCAATGTCAGAGTCTTCTAACAAACTTATTTCACTATCTGAGTCTGATGGAAGGTCCTCGAAAAGCAGTTTTCGTATTTCATCATCACTAAGACACCTCCTAGCCATAATGAATGAAAGCTGTATCCCAGTTGCGCGGTGGTTAACAGCGCTAACCTATATTAAAGTAACAAAAATATGAAAGAAGTAAACTTGTTTCACGTAACTGTTGCACTGGAGGTCATTAGCATGAACTAAATTTACATATGAAAATACTTACTTGGAAATGAAAGTAGTATATATGGGCCAAATTTGTTCTTCAAAACGTACACCAACTAAACGGCACAAAACTGCTGCAAGGCAACAAAGAAATTGTGCTGTACCAACAATAGAAAAGCAAAATGCGTGATATCCAATGCCATGCCACCTAGGGAGAACTCCCTCAACTAACTGTGTGGCTCACAGTGACAACTGCTGCCCCATTCGGTCACCAGGTATCGTAAAATAGGTGGTTAACATTGATAACCACCGCCTTTGAAAGAGATAATTCCTGGTGATAGCCACTGCCCCTCAAAGAGTTAAGTTTTGTGGTGCAGAGGCGAGCGTGCCTCTCTAAGTGTCGACTACATCGGATTCTTCTAAGTCCAGCACCTGCCACACAGTAACACTCACAATCCTCTTCCTGACGACTATGCAACAACAGACCTTTCCAGTTGGGTGGGTAGCCCTTTTATAGGCATATTTGCACACAGCCCCATCCTTCTGGTAGTTCCTACCCTTACGTATACAGGTGGGGTTGATCACGCGGGAGCGCGGGAGAGTTGTGTGACATCCGCATGGTGTACGCGTGTGATATTTCCACACTGACTATGTTCAAAGGTCAGTTTTCCTCGCTTACTCCGAGCCTCGTGATGCTACAGAGTCCGCCATTGTTGGCACAACAAATAGTAAATAGTGTCTGTGTCTGGTCACGTACGTGCCTCCGCTGCTCTGGCTAAGAATTTATGTTCTACTATATTACTGAATTTAGTTCTGCTATTTATGACAAGGCCCTAGAAATTTGCATCAGGGACGATCTCATCAACCGAGATCACTGCTATAATTTTAGCAAAGCTTCGGAGCCAAAACTCAGTTTAATTAAGAAGACGCTCAAAACGCTCTGGCGACTAGGGCAGACAGAGAACTTACATCAACGCTACCACAGACACCGACGCTAGCGTCCCCTCAACCACTGATGGGTGTACCAAGCTCATGGGCTTCGAGGTTAAGGTACAACCTCTCCCAGCAAAGCTGGACATGAGGCCCCAATGCTTCAATTGTCAAGAGAAGGAATACATGGAAAAATATTGCTGCAATCAGGGAAAGTGCGTGTAATGTGCTGGCAAGCATGCCAGCCAATCTTGTCCACTAAACAATGATGTACAACCGACATATGCCCACTGCTGTAGGCCACATGTAGCAAACAGGCGCGAATTCAGTGCTATTTTAGGCCACAGCACCACCAACAAGTTGAATGAGAAGATCACAAATGAGTGAAGATCAACAAACACCGATCAAACAAAGAAGAGGTCATGAAGAAGAAAAAGATGCAATACAGTCATGACTTCACATCCAGAGCAGAGGTGAGCGGGTAGCGGGCCCCACTCCCACGCGACCTGCTGCCCCCATCACTAATGGGAGTGGTGGATGAGGAGATATGCCATGATATGGAGGCAGCCCACACCGCACCACAGTGCTGACTAAAATGCCATAGTGGCAGAAGGCGACGCAACATCTGGCCTATAAGAAGACAATCAGCACACCGACGCCATCCTGGAGGAAGCAGAAGTGAGACTCAGAAACGCACTTCCTGCAAAGGTGGAGGTCATCTGTATCCTCCTGGGAGAGACATACCTCCAGCGACCTCAAACAGAGCCTAAAGATATGCAGACCAACCTACCAACAAGCATCTCAATGGCCTCTCATACTGAAGATCACACGCCAAACTGAAGGCCACTTGCAGCAACACCATCGGATGCAGACGCCATTATCAATGGATGGCAAGAACAAGAAAATGATGGTGAACTGCGGAACACAAGCAGAGACCGACAGAGAAGCTAAAGATCGACCTGCCCAACAAGAAGCAGTCTACCAAGTCGTCGTAACTGAGGAGGTTCTCGACTTCTCCAGCGGGTTTATAATGCCAGACTACTACGAATGGCAGAGGCAGTCATTCGAAGCAGACATAGCGACAGGGAAAGCTCTCCCTGTCTTGCTGGAGTCCTACTGGTAGCATGAAATATGCCAGCCATGCGAAGGGGCGAGAGGCCCCCACAGCAGTTCAAAGAGAGCAGATTATAGGCAAGAAGCAGAAGACCAACGAGATCAAGCAAGGATAATGAAGTATTACGCAACTTAAAGTTGGTAAACCAGCAGCAGCTCTGATCGGATTTTGCAGGTTTTTCTTAGGCCGTAAGTCAAAATACCAAACCTGTCCCCGTACGTTTTGCAAACAAATTCGCAGTTGGGAGTAATAAGTGTCTCTCTCCTCCTTCCCCCCCCCCCCTCCCCAAAGATACCTACGCAAACAACTGAAGTAAAGAATAATTTTGCTAATAATTTGATTAAAATAATAGCAAAATGCTTGCTCTAGTGAGGTCTGCCCTTCCCCTTCAAGGAGGGAATAAATAAATAAATAAAATCTCAGGAGCTCAGTGCACCTGACGACGGCGTGATCGCCGATATATGGTGCCCGTTGGACACTGTGAACCGGCAGTACACTCGAGGATTGTTCGATTAACAAATACGCTGGGAGAAAATTAAGAATCACAGGTATCGAAATGCTCATTGGAACTCCCTTGGTGAATTATTATACTCTCTAATAACCAAAGAAAACATTGCATTGTGTTCAGAGTCGAGTAATATTTTTGAATGGCAATACTTCTCCCTTTGATTGCTAGCTTTACTAGAAAGATCACCAAAAATGTTCAAGTACTGTACAATACTATAAAATACTGTAGAGAACTCTCATTGTAAATTAGTTCAACGACAACAGGAAAATCATACGGTGGTAGGATTTAATGCCATTCTAACCTGTGCTTGACGTAACTGTCATATTTGAAGCAGAGCTACACATTGTTCTTGTGTCAATTCTCTTAGCTTCCTAGAATCGTTGTCACGTTATTGTTTGAACAGAAATCGATGCTGTATCAAGCTCCGCGGCGTAGCGGGAAATCTCGACCTCTTTTGAACGTGAGTATAGTTAACCCAGCCCTAGAAAATTCACTTGATAGTATATATAATTATAAAGAGGTAGACTGCCTGACCAGTAGGCTGTTTATTGTTATTACCGTTACTTACCTTCAACAGACGAAATTCTAAGTATTGCTGATACAAGCATAAAATCGTACAAAAAACTACTTAACTTTCAATAGAATTCGTTCTTTAAGCCTTTAGTTTACATGACGACACTAGGTTGCAGACAACTGCGCTACGGTCACTGCACATGCCCGCCGCGTGTTTTCTCAACTCGTTGGTGAAACTAAACACTTTCGGCGTGTTACAACTTTGGCGACATTAGTTGCATGAGTTTTGAGGTTAAGTGTGTTCGTAGAGAGTAGCCAAACTGAAATATCAAGTGAGGAACGGAGAATAATGTTAGCTTTTTGGATATCTATGCTTTGCATAGGTGTTTGTAGGATTTCACTGATGCCGATTACAAAAATAAGCAACATATTGCTGCCGCTGAGAGCGTCATGTGCGATCATAACATAGATACTTTGATAATATCTGAGGAGCAGGGCAAAATTTATTGAGTTAGCAGCACATATACAAGAATTAAGAAAAATACAACCAAGTGTAATTCTAGCTGTGGCAATGCTCTCGTGTACAAGACGGCCAAGTTGGCTAACTCTTTGTTAAGGAATATTGTTGACAGGAGGGAAGGCTATACCAATTCAAGAAACTGTATTCTAAAATTCAGTATTCATCTATTTAAAACGTTGCTGCAGTGCTCCCCATTAACATATGTTAGAGTTTTGAAATATTGCCACTGTACAGATCTATCTTCAAGAGAGTAGTTTGCAAACCATTCTCTTCTTAATACGGCCTGCTTCGAATAATTATTGTTGCTAATGTTAATAATTATTACTGTTAATGTTAATAACAGTTGGTGTTAATGAAATAGCGTCATTACCAACTAAAACCGTATCTTATAGCATGCCTAGTGTTTTCGATTGTAGAGCTGACGTCTTTTCTTCATCCAGCCACGAATCGAAACACGTTTCTTATTTTTTTCTTATGCAGCGATTCCACGCAACAAGCCCTAACTCCGTCACAACTCGTGCAGCTGCCAAAACATTCATTTCAGATACGACTTAGGGACCAACAAAACGACAAAACTGAAGTGTATACTGGTGTCTCCGTGTCCATGCAATGAGTGGCGCAACCCAATTTCGTCGTGTAAACTAGACTTTACTGTGGCAGGAAAGACGCAAACGTCTTTTAAGGACCCATAGATTGCGTTTCCTGCCAACGGTCGGTATTGTATGAAGGTGACAAACAAGTGCTCCATCAACATAAAGTATACTGTAAAGTTTTAGCGAGACCATTCGACACAATGACAGAGAGCACGAGCAACGTTTTCCACACAGCGCTTGCAGTACTAATTTCCAAAGTTCCAGTGACGGGGAAGACTTAAGGTTACTGTCAAGTACATAAGCCTAATAATAAACGTATGGCATGTATAGGTCCAAGTATCATTTCCAGGAACCCGCAGTAATACCTCACATCTCTAAGAAAAATTTCGCTGTACAAGCACGTACGGTACGGTACATTAAGAGGGTAAGGAAAGTCTGGGTGTTCATTTTTGACCGGCCTTGTGGCCGAGCGGTTCTAGCCGCTACAGTCTGGAACCGCGCGACCGCTACGGTCGTAGGTTCGATTCCTGCCTCGGGCATGCATGTGTGTGATGTCCTTAGGTTAGTTAGGTTTAAGTAGTTCTAAGTTCTACGGGACTGATGACCTCAGATGTTAAGTCCCATAGTGCTCAGAGCCATTTGAACCGGTTGAACTGATGACCTCAGATGTTAAGTCCCATAGTGCTCAGAGCCATTTGAACCATTTTTTGTTCATTTTTGTACACAGATCACCTGCCGTTGCTCCCTCATAGTGGACGACAACTTTACTAACATGCACGACATGAAAAGCGCTTTTTGCATTACATCAGCTGAAAACAAAATCTGGTTGTCAGATCTCATCCTTCCGAGACTATATAGAATTATTTGATAGTACTGATTACAACATACCAGTGTGGGAGAAATGTTTAGCTAGATCAATGTTGGTAAAAATCGAACTAAAAGCATTTATTTGCAACACATGCACTGTTCAACGAGTATTTTGTAGCGTAAACACTGGTCTCGTATGCATATTTCAGTCCATCAGCAATAATATCGCAGGAAACAATTTCTATCGTTGAGGTGTTAACTATTTTTAGCTTCTTCTTAAAATAGAATTACTGTAAAATTACGAATTTCTTGAGAAATGTTATGGGAAGATAAAGTAATTTTGTCAACTCTCAAGAAGCGAGCATTTCGGAAAGATTTACGTGACCAGCTGAAAATATTCGAAGAAGAAATCAGGAAGGAACGAACATTTGGCCAACCTAAGAATGTTTTCAAACATTCCAGTTTCGTGAGGAAGACATGCTCCCAGGTAGTATTTCTCACTTCGTAAATCCGACAGTAAGCAGCATTTGTACTTTTATTAAGGGGGTTGGATATCACTCATTGCTGAACAACACTGATGATGCAATACCTTATCTCCAGAACTTTTTACTGCCATTAAGAAAATACTGATTTTAAATGTTACAGTGCTAGTTAGCATTATTAAATTTTGCCTAATACTGCGAATACTGTATTAACCAAATTAGGACTTCCAGGCCAAAATAGGAATATAAATTCATCTGTTGCACTTTTCAGCGTTTGTTTAGCCCACGTACTTTTAGAAGAAAAGTGTGTTCCGAGGGCGTTTGTAACACAGTCCACTACACGACAAGGCAAATACCTAAAATACCTAGCATATACTGCTCTGTGTTGTATTTAGAAAATTCTGTAAGATCCAGCGACTTTATTTGCTTTTTCAATCAGTACATATTGCGCTTAATTTTTACTTATGGCAGCGGCGGCATTATGTGCTTATGTTGAGAACCACCGATGAATGCTGAGAATTATGTGATGTTCATATTAACGCAAACGTTTCGTTATGAAATGTTCGCTTTACGAGTGTAATTAATTCACTGAGCAGACAAGGGTACAGACAAGAATCGGTCAGTCGCAGAGCAGGAAGTACTGATTATTTACTTCATAGCTGGTCGTTGCTCACATTGTCACGCTAAGTCGCCGCCGATGTGAAAGTTTACTCACATTGCAGTTCGCTAATCACACTGAAATTGCTTCTTTTTCCGGACGGTACCAATACAGTGTAACCAGCACGAACAACAAAGTAGAGCGCCTATGTTGCGTAAAAGCGTAAAACCACCAATAAACATGACTTGTTTCCGCAGAATAATTCCGTGAGCTGATGCTGTACACTTATCGCCACTTTGTCTGCAAAGACTCTTAAAATCCAGAAACTAGAAGTAAATGTATGTAATTCGCAAAGAGAGAAATTCAGACTCTGCGAACTGGAAACAAATCACACCTACGCCAAATATCAAATATTCCAAAAATGCATGTCTTCTATAGCGACTGTTGTTCCAACAACAAATTTCAGACACCCACAGAAAAACAGGAGAGCATTGAGCGACTTCGAGTGTTCATGCACCTAGTTGTGAAACGATTTTTATATAAATTTTCACAGTTGTCCCTTACCGGTTGGTCCGCAAAATAGGTTATTAAGCAGCCGTGTGCTAAAAAGTGTACGAGTTAAACAAACTGATTACGAGATGAAAGGAAATGAAGAAAGAATAAACAGCGCAGTATGAAGTTCTGCTGAAACTTCTGGTTAGTGAGTGATTATTAGACGAATATTCACCGTCGCCAGATGTCTTTGGTCCACCAGTAGTAGTGGGTTTCTGTAGCAGCGTGCGATTAACTCAGATTCATGAGTTGAAGAGGAGATACAGGCAACTTTCTTTGAAACTGAGAGTGAAACACAAAACCCAGATTAATGAACCGATTAGGGGGTTTAGGAACCTGAAGATAATCCAAAATTGCGAGAGCTGCAGAATCCGCACTATTTTCGACGGGCTGAGTGGCAGTTATTTCTTATAATGCTAAAACCACTAGGCTAATGGTTACCGATGTAGACTATGAAGTACCGTATCTTTCTGGGGAAGAGATTTGGAGGATTTAGTTATATTCTCGCACATTTCATTTATTTCATAGTGTGTGTGAATTTCCCCGAGTTAACGGTATCTGAAAATTCTTCTCTTGACCATGATGAATCTTTGTTTTGGTGGATATATCCACCCAGTGGGCTGGGGAAATCAATCTGAAAACCTCCAGTCTGGACGGTCTACTTTTGATTTCATTTTTTAGTTGGCGTTTTTTGTTTCACTATTGTTTTAATCTTACTTCCTTACCGATTTTTCTGTTATAAGCTGTGAACTTCCGTGTTTGTTAGTCAAGTCTGTCTATGACATATTGCCTCAGGATATGTGTTTTTGACAGTTGTAATCTAAAGAGATGGATGAGCGTTTTAAGAAACTTTTGGATGGGATCAGCCGTTTCCATATGCTGTTGCCTGTATCTGTCTTTTGCTTCAGTGACTGTCAATAGCGGCTCGTTACTGGTCGTACTAGGTGTAGTTTTATAACATAGTCCGATTAGAGTCTGCGATTGCTATTATCAAAAGCAGCAAGTCTGTTGTAATGATACTTTGACTCGGACTTTCTCTGGCGCCGTATTCGATGAGAGGCGAACCAAAGTGTGTAAAACAGGGATGCGCATATCTCGGGAATCATGCGGTCCCCCATTGATGTGATGGCGGCCCACCCCTCACCGTTCGTTCTTGCCATTTTTGTCATTTTTCTTTTTACTTATCTTTCATTCCCTCCCGAAATACAGAGAGCGAGCCTTTGTAGACCTTAACTCTTTTGAGCCCAGTGTACTGTGTGTAAACTTTTAGATGGCAGACCTCTCCCTAATCCTGAATCGTTAGAAGTCGGTAAACGTCGGGAGGCTTCGGTAGGCACGCAGTTTCGACTGCTGCCAACATTACGTAGCTGACTGCGTTGTACAAGGTAGCCATTGTCGTCTGCTTCGTTATTGTTTTGCGCTGTACTGTTCTGCGTGTTTTTATTGTGCAGTTGTGCTAAACATTATCAAAATGAGTGAAGAGGCAGTTGCTGGCCCATCTCGGGAGTCGCCAACAACCCCTACCGGTAGGCCTACGGTTAGAAGGAAACCAGTATTACGTAGCGATGCTCGTAAAATTATATTGCGTGTGATTGAATGCTGCGAAAGAGAAAGGGAGCAGGAAAAATTGCTTCACCCCATTTACAAATCTTCACTGAGAGCTGCTACATACACAGGACAAAGCATGCGTAGCATTGGAAAATTCAAACAGTTTTCCAAGAATCATCCTGGCGTATCACCACAAACACCTAGCAAGAAAAGGTGAGTTTTCATTTCAGATATTTTGTTCGCGATCACTTTGAAGGAGCCCCCTATTTCGTCCGAATTACCTTATATTTCATTTTTCCTTGCTACCGTATTGCTTTGTATGGAAACACCACTGGTTACTGTATTATTTCGAAACACATTCATATTACAGTACATTTCCAAATTCAAAATGCACAGAGGGCAGACATACATACATTCATTTGTATATATAGAGATTGACAGTTACGTTACACTATATCACCTGTTTGAGTGCATTTAAATTTCATAATTAATAGTTTAAAATTGCGGGGAATGAAATAAAAAATTGCAAGCATTGGGAATCAAACACGGGTCCACTGCATGACAAGCCTTTACCTAATCAATTACGCTACGCATGCAACAGTAACGTAACTGTTGAATCATTGTCTATTACTCTTTTCGGGCGTTCGGAGAACAACTCACCAAAGTTTCATTGCAATCGGATGAATGGTTTGTGAGCGCATAGTAGACAAACATACATACATTCATTTATATATATATATATATATATATATATATATATATATATATATATATATATATATATATATATATATATATTAATGTACATGACAATTTCAGTTTCGTTTACGAACAACATTTAGAGCGAGTTTTACTTCCAAGCCTTTCGTCTGCTTTCGTGTAAGCATGACGCGCAATTTGTAGTGCCAGCACTGTAACTGGTAGGCGTGCCTTGTCCCCCCTCCCAACGGCTCCTCTCCCCTCACCATCCAATGCTTGCTTCCTCCTCTCCCCGCACTCCCCTCGCAACTCTGCCGTCTTACAGTTAACACACTGTAGTTGGAGTGGGGCAGAGGAGCCCCCAATTCGGAATAATAACTTGTCTCGCGGCATGATATTTTGGAGCTTGCGGCCCTTACGTAGCAATTTGTGGCCCGCGCTACTAGCAAGTCGTTATACTCGTGGTGTAATACAGAAACCTCTGGGCATGCTCCACCAAAGTGTCGGTTTAGTAATTTTTTAGATGCATCCTTTTTCTGCTATTTTGTCTTCTCACTCATCAGCATGCTTTCCGTTACAGAACATAGTTATGCTCATAGGTATTGCTGGATATTATTACTTCACACTGGAGATAAAGGGTGATGTCTATTGTACTGACTTGATTGCTTTGCACTAAGTGATGGTGGCCGAAAAACAGCGGCTGGTTTTTTAAAAATGTTTGTCTTAAACTTTAAATGTCACTTGGACATCCACAGTTCAGTCTACAAAGTGGTTGACGTTGATGAGGAAGGCCAAGATCATCAGCACACTGCATCGTCGGAATATAAGGCCAAACCCTTGCTCTGTTTTGCTGGGTAAAGTATGTACGTAGGCCATGTAAAGGCCGTAGGCTGTTGAGCTTAGGTAAGAGAATAGCACACTGAACGTCTCCAGTTGCAGATGTGACTGAGCTGGATAGCTGTTCTACTGTTGCCACTCTCGCAGATGCTATCTGTTAATAGTGATCTGATTCAGGTCAAAAAATGTGGAAAGAATCGTGGATGGCACAGCTCATAAATGAGATTATTACACCAAATCTTGTTGAAGGTACATTCAGTGTTGATGAATAGTGCTGTGGTGCAATGGCTTCTGTTCAGGTTGGCGGTAACTTCGCTCTTTAAGGGTAGTTAGAACAGAATATTTTTTCAGGTTTTTGATTTTTTATCTCATTATAAAATTTCCAATGTTCCGAATATATATAACTTATAAACTCACATGGGAAGTATTTTATTTTATTTTTTTTTAACATAATCGACACCGGTTGAAAACGTTAAAATTTTTACATGCAATACTTCAAGATCTAATAAAATCGGTAATTTTTTATATAGAAAGCTGTGGGTTGCTGTGTTATAAAGGTGAAATTACGTGTTTGTATTGGCAGCACTGTGAAAAACCGTATCGTATCGCTTCATGGTGTAAATAAGTGTTGTATGTCGAAGTGCTAACGTTTTTCCTAGGAAAAGTGATGAATAGATAGGTAAATTTCTCAAAAAGTAAAGTATGACGCCAAAACGAAGTGTTTTTAAGAAACCTGGGTTTCATGGTAATAGATTTGCGAATAAAGAGAAACATTGTGTTCAACATGTGGTGTAAGAAATTACAGACAGGGAAATACAGGCAAACTCGTCAGTATCAAGAGAAACACACATTAGTGCTTCGAAGATTAAAACAAAACTATGTGATACACAGTTTTCTCTAAACGAAAGTGATGTAAATGGTAGGTTAGGTTATATTCTGATAGATTTACACATCCTAACAAGAGTGTTAGGTGAATGAGTGTGTTGTAAAATAGTGGATGGCCAGTTAGTTTACATGAAGATAGTGAGGTATCAAATGGAGTAGCCAGGAAACTTATCATTAATTGTGCCAGTTGTAAATATACTCATTCATTTAGGAATTCTGATAAGTGTAAAGATAATTATTTTGAAGTAAATGTTAGGTGGGTTTATGGATTGAGAGCTACTGGCAAAGGACACAATGTGTGCCATGATGAATATGCCAAGCCCACCTTGTAAAATTTACAAGTATGCAGGATTTATTGGAGCTGCTGTGGAATCTGTTGCATGTGAGTCAATGAAATGTGCTGCAAATGAAGCTGCTGAAATAAAAGATGGTATGACTGACATACAGGTAGCTTTTGATGGCACTTGGCAGAAGTGCGGCTACAGTTCTAAGAATTCTGTTGCTACAGTGACCAGTGTGGATACTGGAAAGGTAATAGATTTCCAGATTTTAACCGAACATTGCTATAAGTGTAAATCAGGGAATGAAGAAGGGCATATCT
Source organism: Schistocerca cancellata (assembly GCF_023864275.1). Taxonomy (NCBI): domain Eukaryota; kingdom Metazoa; phylum Arthropoda; class Insecta; order Orthoptera; family Acrididae; genus Schistocerca; species Schistocerca cancellata. The sequence continues at coordinate 311,417,223 of NC_064626.1, forward strand.
GTGACAGAAATTATGAAGGAGCAAGTGGTGGTATGGAAGCCTCTGCAGCTACTTAAGTTTTTAGTCGACCCGTGAACGCAAGGGGAGTGTGTTACACTAAGTTCTTAGGTGATGGAGACTCAAAATCATATAACTTTGTAGTAGCCGCTCAGCCTTATGGTAAGAATATTGTCACAAAACTGGAATGTGTTGGTCATGTCCAGAAGAGGATGGGCACCAGGTTGAGGAAGTTGAAACAAAGTTCTGATGGTAGAACCATAAGAAGCAGTCTGACAGACAAAATGGTTGATGAACTACAGCAGTATTATAGGATGGCCATTAGAAATGATACTGAGGATTTGTTGAAAATGAAGCAGGCAGTATGAGCTACCTGCTTCCACAGACTGTCAACTGATGAAAAACCAGTACATCACCTTTGCCTTCCTGGACCTGATTCATGGTGTAATTATTGCAGTGCCCAGTACTCAAACAGTTCATACAGCCATAAACATTCCATCCCAGCAGCAGTCATGGATATCATAAAACCTATTTACAGAGACCTGGAAAATCCTGAATTACTGAAGAAGTGTCTGTGTGGCCAGACTCAAAATCCCAATGAGTCTTTCAATAGTCTTATATGGACTCGTTTACCAAAAAATGTTTTTGTTGGAATGAAGACACTAACGTGGAGGGAGGGGCAGTGATGCTGTTATGCTGTTATTGGTTTTAATGATTGCAACATTAGTAGTAGGGTGAAAGTGCTACAGCAATCCTGGCGCAAACTGCATCAGAGAACTTGAACGGATGGACAAGGTTCGCATTGATAAAGCAGAATATGCAGCACAGTTGGCCACTAAGGAGTCCAGAAAGAAGAAAAGAAGAAAAAACTTGGGAAAAGATCAAGAGGATGATAGACAGTATGGTGCAGGGTGTTTCTGAGTGATTAAAATAAAAAATTAAGCATATATTAAGTGAGTTACAGTCTTTTGAAACTTTAGAAGCCGTTCCCGAAAATTTACATTTTCTGTTGCATTTTCCCCCAAAATCTCAGAAACCATTTCGAGTTCAAATTTTCAGGCAGTAATAACATACATACCCTGAGTCTACTGAACTAAAAACATTATGCTATGTAAAACTAAAATAATTTAGGATAACGTACAAAAAAGTACACAAAATTTTAACTCTGTAATTAAAAAATTGTATTTCCAAAAGCAGTGGCTGAAAAACAATTATTGTAGTTCAGTAAGCTCAGAACATACAATTTAATGTCCTGTGAAAGTTTCATGTCAATGGCTACAGTGGTTCCTGAAATACAGGGAAGCCAAGTCACTAAATTTAACATTGTCGGGACAGGGCGTTCCAACTCCCCTTAACAGTTCTCAGGGAAGAATTTTGAGTTCGTCTATGAATCTGTGAATTCTGTTGTTTGAAAACGCTTCATACACTTTTCCCCACTATATGGAACACAAATAACATATACGGTCAGTAACTGGAAGAAGTACTTACGGATTCTCGAGATTTGAGTACCATGTTGATGCGAGATTCTTTTCATAAAGATAGCACTGTGTCTAGAAGGAGGGCTGCGTTGAATATTTTTCATAGGCCGCCGAGAAAGAATGTCCGAGGCAATGATTTTAATGTTTTCCGTGTGGTTTCACCTTGACAAATGGTAGTGTTTTGGTTCCCAGTTGCTAGGATTTCGGAGAGTTTTTTTCCCATTTGGCGAGCAAGGAACTTGGCTTGGGGTTCAGTGAGACAATAGCTTTTGATAGATCACGGAAAGTGGTGTATTGGATCTGATGCACGTAATCGTCGCCGAAAAGGAGGTCTGTGGGATGCAGGCGAACATTTGCACCTCTTCTCGATAGTCTGCGATTATGTTGTTATTGTCTGTCGTTATGATGCTTCTAATTACACTGATAGAAAAAAAATCGCAGACAGAAAAGGAGTTGCGCAACATAAATGGAAGTCGGTAGGCGTGTTTCTACAACTGAAAAATTATGTCTATGAAAATTTCGCGGCAGTCGCATAAGAGTGGTGCTAGTAACGACACTATGAGGATGCAAATCAGGTTTGCTGTAAACACGTGTCGTAACGGTCGTGAATTAGTTCCCTCTGAGATTGGACGTGGTTAGTTGACGTTAGTCCAGAAGGCGTTTAAGGCGGCAGAGACGCCGTTATCAACACATAGACGAGTTTGAAAGAGGCCGTGTAATAGGGCTATGAGAAGCTGGTTGTCCCTTCTGCGATACTGCAGAAAGATTTAGCTGGGATGTACGTGATTCCTGGCAGCGGTGGTCACGAGAATATTCGGTCTCAAGAAGACCGGGCTCCAGACGGCCATGTGGCACTACCGAGAGGGAAGATCATCGTGTTCGACGTATGGCTCTGGCGCATTGTACTGCATCTGCAGCAGTAAGTCGAGCAGCAGCTGGCGCCACAGTGACACAACGAACTATTACAAATCGGTTACTTCAAGGACGGCTTTGAGCCAGACGCCCTTTAACGTGCATTCCACTGACCCCAAACCACCGCCATTTGCGACTTCAACGGCGTCAAGCGAGAAGTCATTGGAGGGCCGTTTGGAGGTCTGTTGTGTTTTCTGGTGAAGCTGGTTCTGCCTCGGTGCCAATGATGGCCGTGTGTTGGTTAGAAAAAGGCTAATTGAGGGCCTGCCACGAACCTGTCTGCGTGCTAGACACACTGGACTTACATTTGGAAAAATGGTCTGGGATGCGATTTCGTATGACAGCAAGCACTCTCATGGTTATCTCACGCACTCAGCAAATTTGTACGTCAGTCTGATGATTGGACCTGTTGTGCTGCTATTTATGAACAGCATTCCAGAGGGTGTTTTCCAACATGATAAAACTTGCCCACATACCGCTGTTGCAACCCAACATGATCCACAGCAGGGGCGTCCAGCCTTTCTAGCTTAACCTGGGTCACATTGGGCTGCACATAACACACTTGGCATGAACGATAACCTTAACAGCTCGATGACATTTAAGGTCAAGTTTTAATAAATGATGAGGCAACACCGGGCGATGAGACAATAAATCAAATAAATAGATAAATGACCTCCAGACTGCTGAGGCGAGGATTACATCGTTATGACCCCAGGTCACCAAGTTGTGATGGGCACACTTCCTTTGATAGCAGATGATACGACATACTCTGAGACAACACAAATCATTCCACCCTTTTCACACGTAGCCCATATTTTATGTTACAGTTTCATTCTTTACACTACACTAATTTTTCTGATAGACACTGTGATAAAGTATTGTAAAAGTCGTTCGCACTATATTTCTAGATACACAAACTACTTTCATTTGATAATATTTCGTCTTTCTAAATCTAGAATCGATGTTTTTTGTTTTTTTTTATCAGTTTTCGAACTTCGCGAGTAGGCCTGTATCACAGGGATTTTCTCGCCTTAAATGAAAGCTCAAAGTTCTTTAGTACGTCTTGTGATTTACCACAGATCTAGATGATATATTGCCGTTTACTGCAAGAGAAATGCGGTCGGTTTCACGGGTAAGATAAATGTGCAATTCTATCGCACCCGTAAAATGAATGTGCATTTCTATCGCACCCATGTGATAGAAGTTTTGTTTTTCTTTAACGCCATTACTATAGCATTGAGACAAATGTCAACCCGAGACATATTTTTTACTTGATCGGAATCTCGAACAGCTGTAGCGATATATATGGATGCCTTTTCAAAGTCATCTCTAGATTTTGACTAAACTTTTCAGCAGCCGCGCATTCCGAATTGAGAAGGTTAAGGAAGTGACTTCCAGCTCCTTCCACTCCCAGGATCTCTTTTCGAGAGGGGTGTACAGCTTACAGATGAAACTTGCTTTTCTTTCCTTAGTCTATACCTTGACTCGTTCCACATCCCTGAAGACTGTCCATCTTGATGGGGTTTACAGAACTCTACAAATGTATGTGCGCTGAGAACAGGCATGCTTTCCTTGTTCTTGTTTACTAGGAAACGAACAGTGAATACAAGAAGCTGCGACAATATTTTGTCGATTTCTGGGAAAGAGAGCTAGTGTATAAACTGGATTACTTTTGCGGATGTTGTTGTTGTTAGCAGTCTCATTAGTAATCGTAATCTTTTAGCATACTTTCAAAAGCTGTTGCATGTAACGTAACTAGTTCAAAGCTTCCTCGTGTTAAGGATACTACCGATCCAGAGGAAGTTACGCAGAAACCTACTACAGCTGGAATCACAAATGGAGCGGGAGAAGACTTAGCTGAGAAGAAACCGGATCTAAATGTAAGTGCTACCTAGAAAATATTTCAAAGTTTTCTTCCTAAGCTGATGGCAATAAATAAGACTAATATAGTCAGAAAGTGATATGTGTAGAAGAGAACAGGCATTGTAGTTCAGTATACAGGGGAAATTCGTCTGGTATCGAGCACCAGGCATATCAGCAGAAGGACTTTTCGTTATTTCTCGCTTGAGACAGTGATCAAAATTAAGTAGCCAAGTCCACACGATATTGGAGTTGTCCTATGAACAATTTATTTCGTACTTTCAGTTTTATGTATTTTGGCGAATTATCTGGCGCACGGAGATAGTTTTATGTGGCTACAACGTTAGTTTTGTGTGGCTACAACTTATTCCAAAATGTATTTATATGTTACTGCTATCATAACATTTATCAGGGTTTATATATATATGCGTCCTAGTTTGATTCGTGTTGCCCGTAGACAGCCATCCATACGTTACAAGCTTTCGGCTATTATCGGACAAAGTGAATCTGGTGGTATCGGACATTACACTGGTAAATACACTTCAGGTTTTGTAATGGTTTTTGGCTTTTCCAGGAAGAATACATGAAGTTCGCCATGGAGATAGTTATTTCCAAAGCAATGACAGTACGTGCAGCCAGGGCTAGATGTGGAGTTCCTGACATTACATTAGGAGATAGTGTCACAAATCTGCTGGAAGGGAAAGAGGCAACAGCTAAACCTCGCTGCTTAGTTGATTTTGGGAGCTGGCTTACATGGGTCGTTTCCTAATTCCGTCATACCATTCTAAAGTTTGAGCCTTTTATACATTTGTGTTCTACATCTACAGCTACATCTACATCCATACTCCGCAAGCCACCTGACGGTGTGTGGCGGAGGGTACCCTGAGTACCTCTATCGGTTCTCCCTTCTATTCCAGTCTCGTATTGTTCGTGGAAAGAAGGATTGTCGGTATGCTTCTGTGTGGGCTCTAATCTCTCTGATTTTATCCTCATGGTCTCTTCGCGAGATATACGTAGGAGGGAGCAATATACTGCTTGACTCTTCGGTGAAGGTATGTTCTCGAAACTTTAACAAAAGCCCGTACCGAGCTACTGAGCGTCTCTTCTGCAGAGTCTTCCACTGGAGTTTATCTATCATCTCCATTATCCTTATTTTCTTTTCTTACAAGTTGCACTAATTTTACAGTGAATCAGGTGGTTTCTTAACCCTCTGTTTCGATATATCATCTGGAACTTTATCTTCGATTAAAAAAAAAATCCCCTAAATTTTTTAAAAACAGACACCCTTAAAACGACATTTGTACACAAACTACTTCTGGTGCTATCACACACTATATACTGGTTGGTAGCTTCAGTTAATTCTCTTATTTTGCAGTTACTCACAGATTGATTCCGTCTTGCAAGGCTGTGCTTTCTTACACCTTTTCTTTTTAAAAGCAACTTTTTTCTACTCTTCGGCACTTTACCGTGTTCATTGAATCTCAGTGATGCCGTATGCATTTTACATGGTTCTAATTTCATGATTACAGATCCTTGCGAAATTGTTTCTCTTGTAGCTGTTCCCTTCAGCTGAGACAATTTACCCCAAATTTAACTATACTTTTAAGAACAATTACGCGACATTTTCTCTTACCCACATTTCCTATAACATTTTAAGTGTCGTCGAATCTACCCTGGTCCTACCTGAAAGGATTCAGTCTTATCTGCTCAACCTCTAGCTTTTCAAGCATTTTTCCTCCTTCCCCACCCCCACCCCCTCTCCCTGCCTTTGTAAAAGTGGCGCCACCCCAGGTGAAGACGAACCTGTGCGTTTCATAAATAAATATGTCTGTACTCCTGCATTACTGACAGCATTCGCAACACAAATAAAAATCACCAACAGCTTCCTGTGCATTCTCATAGTATCTACCTTAAAATTAAGTCTGCAGCTCCACTCAGCACGATGCAAATACCAGTGGCTCATGTACTTCCCTCTACCTCTGGCGCAGGCTCCACGGCCGCAAAACAGCAACCACTATCACCCAGTGACGTAGATACTACTACACCTAAGTAGTGCTACGCTGCTCACACACGCTTTTACTTCCGTTCAGCACATACTTACTTCGTTTCGTACTTCAGATACTTCAGTCTCCAGATTTTCATAATAGCTTTACATTACTTTCTCTTACTTCCGCAATGCTAGTACCATGCGTATGAAGGAAACTAACAGGAATTCTGGCACCTGTTCGCATTGTCTTGTCTCATACAAGCAGACTTTTCGACTGTAATATCCCCTGATTCCTCCTGTCTTCTTCCTCTCTCTCCATCTCTCCCTCCCTCTCTCTCTCTCTCTCTCTCTCTCTCTCTCTCTCCCTCTCTCTCTCTCTCTCTCTTTCTCTCTCTCTCTCTCTCTCTCCTGTCTCTCCCCATCTTTTCATTCCGTCTATAATAATACTAATCTTCACGCTCCAAGACCCATTTTCAATCAACCATTTCTCACAACTTCTCTGCAACTCTGCTGAAAAGTCTGGAGTCTTACGTTAAGCTGTTTCCTTCACTCACTCTTCTTTGATTCTTTTTTTCCTACTCTACAGCTGCTCAATCTGCACCTACAGCCTCTATCTTGTTAAGCACCTCCCTACTGCCCATGAGTTGCTCTGCACTACTTTCCTTTGAATGAGCTACTGCAACTGATAAAATTCTCAATGTTTCATCCAGTATAGCACCCTGTTGAATCGAAAATGCCATGGTTGACCCGTTAACAAATACACAATACTCACCCAAGGAGAAAAACCTAAAACAACGATGCAAACATTTAAATACATTACCATCATAAACTTATTACAACCTAACGTTCCACGAGAAGGGCTGTTCATGAGTATCACCATCTCACAGTTAAAGACAATGAGTGAGAAAGACTCATAACAAAATATAACACCCCTTGAGAACGTTACGAATTGATACACACAGTCTTTGATCATTAACTGATCTCATCTTTATACTTATCAATACAATTATGCTCATAGCAAAAAAGTCATCGACTCTTCATGATTCTTGCAGTTAAAGAAAAACAAACACACACATATACTGCACTCGCCATTCGTCACGTTGACGAAACCACAACCCTGCAGTAGTTGAGCCATCCTCCCAAGAATGGCAGCAGGGGTGGCTCCGCTCTCACCGAAGTGTCTTAAGTGACAGTCGGTTCCGACACCAGTGTTGCAGCCCAGCAACTCCTTGGTATTAGTGATGTGACGTCAGAGTGCTGAGGTCGCGCTGTAATCAGAAGGTCGAGCTTAGCACAAGGGTGAGTGGCCCAGTGCACACTCGGAAACGTAAGTGACGCAGCAATTTGTATAGTAACATTTATTGGTTGAACAGAGTTTACAAAGGTATAGCTGTCTTCAGAGGAGCAGTCGGTGGCCGGGGTCAGGACAGCTGGGTGCATGTGTGGACGTCACTGGCACGTTTTTTGTTACTACTCAATCAAGCAACCACTGAACAAATCACAGTTCATAAAGATGTGAAAGAGCTTGGGCAGCGTGAGCAAGCAAACTTGATACTGGAAAAATGATACCAGAAAGCTGGTTAAGTCCTCGAAAACTCGTTATCAGGACAGTTTACGTTCTACCAGGGGAGCTCAGAACAAATTACACTCCTGGAAATGGAAAAAAGAACACATTGACACCGGTGTGTCAGACCCACCATACTTGCTCCGGACACTGCGAGAGGGCTGTACAAGCAATGATCACACGCACGGCACAGCGGACACACCAGGAACCGCGGTGTTGGCCGTCGAATGGCGCTAGCTGCGCAGCATTTGTGCACCGCCGCCGTCAGTGTCAGCCAGTTTGCCGTGGCATACGGAGCTCCATCGCAGTCTTTAACACTGGTAGCATGCCGCGACAGCGTGGACGTGAACCGTATGTGCAGTTGACGGACTTTGAGCGAGGGCGTATAGTGGGCATGCGGGAGGCCGGGTGGACGTACCGCCGAATTGCTCAACACGTGGGGCGTGAGGTCTCCACAGTACATCGATGTTGTCGCCAGTGGTCGGCGGAAGGTGCACGTGCCCGTCGACCTGGGACCGGACCGCAGCGACGCACGGATGCACGCCAAGACCGTAGGATCCTACGCAGTGCCGTAGGGGACCGCACCGCCACTTCCCAGCAAATTAGGGACACTGTTGCTCCTGGGGTATCGGCGAGGACCATTCGCAACCGTCTCCACGAAGCTGGGCTACGGTCCCGCACACCGTTAGGCCGTCTTCCGCTCACGCCCCAACATCGTGCAGCCCGCCTCCAGTGGTGTCGCGACAGGCGTGAATGGAGGGACGAATGGAGACGTGTCGTCTTCAGCGATGAGAGTCGCTTCTGCCTTGGTGCCAATGATGGTCGTATGCGTGTTTGGCGCCGTGCAGGTGAGCGCCACAATCAGGACTGCATACGACCGAGGCACACAGGGCCAACACCCGGCATCATGGTGTGTGGAGCGATCTCCTACACTGGCCGTACACCACTGGTGATCGTCGAGGGGACACTGAATAGTGCACGGTACATCCAAACCGTCATCGAACCCATCGTTCAACCATTCCTAGACCGGCAAGGGAACTTGCTGTTCCAACAGGACAATGCACGTCCGCATGTATCCCGTGCCACCCAACGTGCTCTAGAAGGTGTAAGTCAACTACCCTGGCCAGCAAGATCTCCGGATCTGTCCCCCATTGAGCATGTTTGGGACTGGATGAAGCGTCGTCTCACGCGGTCTGCACGTTCAGCACGAACGCTGGTCCAACTGAGGCGCCAGGTGGAAATGGCATGGCAAGCCGTTCCACAGGACTACATCCAGCATCTCTACGATCGTCTCCATGGGAGAATAGCAGCCTGCATTGCTGCGAAAGGTGGATATACACTGTACTAGTGCCGACATTGTGCATGCTCTGTTGCCTGTGTCTATGTGCCTGTGGTTCTGTCAGTGTGATCATGTGATGTATCTGACCCCAGGAATGTGTCAATGAAGTTTTCCCTTCCTGGGACAATGAATTCACGGTGTTCTTATTTCAATTTCCAGGAGTGTAGTTAGCGCTAGGCTGGTGTGCTAATCGTTACGTCAACAATGTGACAAAAACGCAACTACTACTGTGCCAGTTAATAAGCCACTGTGGGCTTGCACCTCGCAACTTCACCGCCCGGGCGCCGCTATAAAATCAAACATAGAATCATTATTTTGATTACTATAGCGAGACAAGGAGCGCTGACTGTTCTGATAAATGAGGAAAAATCCGCTCCATACATCCAGAGCCACTGTGTCACAGGTGTCGGCTTGATTCGTTAACAGAGAGGCTTTCGGAGTTCAAGAACACATTCTGTCATGCGGCCATTGTGTCCGTGTGAGCAGAACCAAAGAGAACTAGAGTCAGTTAACTTTCACTGAAACTACACATGCTGATCGATGATGGTCAATCTGCATCCGTGATGACCCTGTAGACAGCACTGGTGGACCGCGGTTGTGGTATTCATCAGGTTTGCTGCCTCTCGCTGTCGAAGTCAGAAACCAAGTAGCAGGCTGACTGTCATCGACCGGCATCTGTAGTTTCAGCAAAACTTCAGAGACTCTAATTTTCTCTGGTTCTAGACACATGGACCGACTGGCCGCATGGCAAAATGTGTTCTTGAACTCCGAAAGCTCCTCCGTTTATGACATGCTGGCTCTGGATGTATGAACGCATTTTTCCTCATTTATCAGGAGTCAGAGCTCCTTGTCTCGCTGTGGTGTTAAAAAAAAGCGATTCTGAGTTGCTGAACTTAGTCCTTTCTGTCTATGTTTGATTTTGTAGTGGCGCTCGGGCGGTGAAGTTGCATCGTGTCAGCCCACAGTGGGTTTTTGAGTAGCACAGCAGTGCTTGCGTTTCTGTCTGCCTCGTTGCGAGGTCTGTTGCATTGGCGGTATACGTTGTTGACGTAACGATTAACACGCCAGCCTAAAGCTAACCTACTCTGTTCTCAGTTCGCCTCGTAGAACTTTTAACCGAATTTTAAGCCTGCACAGTAAAATTATTCTGCTGGCAACACCGTCCTGATAACGAATTTTTGAGGACTTAACGAACTTTCTAGTGTCATTTTTCCACCATCAAGTTTGCTTGATCACTCTACCAAGCTGCTTCATATCTTTGTGAACTGTGAGTTGTTCTGTGGTTGCTTATTTGGTTAGTAATAAAAAAACGTGCACGCTGATGCATAGGAGCCAAACAAGCATGTACAAATTGAACGATGCGTCATTTGTAATCAAAATCTTGCATAGAAACACGACATCACTTTGTATTTTTTGTAAACATCATTCGGAGAACTGTAATCGATTTTGTAGGCCTTCATGCCATAAAGTTGTTGATAGAGAGAAATTTCGAAAGGATGAAATGCGCTAGAATATAGTATTCACAGAACACCGCTTTGGCTGATCCCACTCGCACATTAAAGCTGTGTCATGGTTACGCGTGTAATGTGTGCTAAAATAGGACAACAATATACACTTTTTCGACTATTATATATGTAGTATAGCTTCGTGCACAAGTTTTGTGATCGCAATAACAACAGAGCACATACTGGTGGACTTCAACTGCACAGGTAAACACGTGAACCGTGCCACAGTTACATGCTCCCTTAGCTTTCGTACAGTACGGCAGACATTTGTGGGATCTTTTCCGCTGACGTCGGGGCAGTGACTTGGGGCACTGTATCTTGTTACTGTCTGATGAAGTTCTCCACATGTTTTGTCACTGAAATCCTCTTCAAACGCTCTTTCCGATTCCTCAGAAAAAGTACAATCTCCTTTAATATTAAAAAGTCAGTATCATAATTCGACAGCTATAAACATTAAAAATTACATGCGAACCATTTTCATAACGAATACAACACTCAACATACTGTATTTACTCGTTCTGAGACTGAAACTGGTAAGCTCTTCACTTATTCCGCACTGGGAACCCTCAATCCTACCTCTAGCTCGATTGGTAAATGGCTGAAAAGAATCGCGACTCTATAAGGGGCCTGGAACTCAAACAGCCAGCGCCACTCTAATCCTTGTGACAGAGAAAGACAAGTAAAAAGCAGTCATTGCTGTCTACAACCAACAAAACCAGCATAGAGCCAAAGCACTTGCAGACGGGACCAGAAAGGAGCCCTCACATGTTCAATACTATTATCAAACTGTCAAAATATTGACCGCCTGATGGCATATATTGACGTCTTGTTAATACTAGAAATATTGAAGAACAGTATTGATGGGAACATTATTGATGGCACTTATTGGCAATTCCTACTGAACGTATGTGGTCAATTATTGACGGTTTGACAATATTCTCCAACCAGATGTTGACAGAACTTCATGAATCAGCCACACGACTGCGCACTATTTATGTTCTCAGTTCGCCTTTGTGCATATCACACCAGTTCAATTTTTCGAGTAGTCTTTTAACATAAAACAGTTTCAATAGGTCTATGCAAGGGCAATCATTGCGTATACCACTTTAGGACGGTCAGTGGAGGATTCTCTATGATACTGCTTCCTTTATTAATTTGAAAGGTTGGTGAATTACATAGCGATTAAAAAAAGCGCTTCCTCTTCGAAAAATATCTCCTGCGAAATGCATGTCAGTTTCACCAATTATCACAAAACGTAAAAAAAGTTTTGTGTTAATTACGTGAACATATCCTTGTCAGGCAGATATAACTGCTTCACAGTTTTATTAATTGTGTTTGCTGGTATTACAGGACTAAACTTCTAGCATTAAAATGACCCGCCTGTCGCCAGAAATCTCGAAGTTGCTCCTAACTTCTCGCTGATGGTAACTGATTCCTCATTAACGTACTTTTTTCTATATTTGATTACGTATCGACATTAATAATTTGTTGTACGAAGTAGGACTGATCCAAAAATAGTTTATGAATTCTTTCAGAAACATGATTCTGATTTCAGTCCTTAAATTAATACGTGACATTTCGCCCCCTTTTTTCGTCATTTCGTCACCAGTTCCCAATCTTTTCTTTTTTTCTGTTGTGACAGTTAATATACTTGTGTTACGCGCTTTCTTTTGGGTGTTGGATACCTTAGCATTGTAAAATCGCTTTGCCAACTGACAGTATTGACAATAATATTCAGTGTGTGTGGTCGCTTCGATGTATTTAAGGTTTGACAAACTGTTACTGTCAATAAATAGTGGACGTGTGCAGGCCCCTTTATTCTAATGAGTACGCCTGTAAGCCAGATTCTAACTTTCAGTGACATTGGTGTTTCCTCCTAATACTTTTGTAAAATGCAACCATACGTTCTCCTACAGTGTACGTAATACATTATTTTACAGGTTCAGAATTTCTGAACAGGTTTCACTGATATTTCATTTTATTGGCTTCGTCCACATTTATTCCATTCATTTCATGGTATTTATGTCAGTTAAAATTTTAGGTAATATGTGCAATGATTCAGCCCGCATCTCGTGGTCGTGCGGTAGCGTTCTCGCTTCCCACGCCCGGGTTCCCGGGTTCGATTCCCGGCGGGGTCAGGGATTTTCTCTGCCTCGTGATGGCTGGGTGTTGTGTGCTGTCCTTAGGTTAGTTAGGTTTAAGTAGTTCTAAGTTCTAGGGGACTTATGACCACAGCAGTTGAGTCCCATAGTGCTCAGAGCCATTTGAACCATTTGCCATTTGCAATGATTCAGTGCTCACTGTTGTTGTCCAATAGTTCAACATACTTCGACTTGTCAGATGTGAATCCAAGTTACATCTACAGGTGGTGCAAGAAATGTTGTTCACTGACGGTGCACTGGACATGGAGAAGCTACTGTGTCTGCACCTTCTGGCCAAACAGAGCTTCATCAATCGCATCCGCAGGACGCAAGTACCGTTCCAGCTGCCTCGGTAAGTGTTTCACGTTTTCCTCTGTACGACAAGAAACCAAGTGGCACTGCAGGCTGTGTGCTCTCTGATGCACTCTCCCCGTTATTCGAGTATATACATGTGAAGTTTTGCGTCTCTCTTCACTATTTGCCAGATGTACGTATAATTCTGTTCTGTTGTACTTTTATATTTATTTCATTTTTTAAATGTCTTCGCTGGATTATACAAATAACAAATTACCTATTAATACACAGTGTGTCCAAATTCTGTTAGGACTGCTTGTGTGAAATTCCAAACTGCAATGCTGTCTCGTGGCGAGCTGTGGCACTGCGATTATTGAAGTCTCAACAACAGCCTTATACGAGGGCTATCCACAAAGTACGTTTTGGAATTAAAAATAAATAAAGTATTGGAAATTTTTTTTATTTTATATATAAATGAAAGCCACACTTAAATACTACTTTTCTACATAGTTGCCATTTAAATTAAGACATTTATCGTAGCGATGGACGAGCTCGGAAATTCCTTCGTCGTAAAATTCGGCCGCCTGCGCCTTCAACCACGTGGTTACCTCTTCTTTTGGGGCAGAAAAGGTGTGATTTTTGTGGATTTCCTGGAAAGAGGCACTACAATAAACTCTCAGAGGTATTGCCAAACTGTGCACAACCTCAGAAGAGCAATACAAAACAAGCGCAGGGGAAAGTTGGGCTCAAAGATCTTGCTGATTCACGACAAAGCCCGGGTCCACACGGCAAATGCCACGCGTGAAGTTCTCGAATCTTTTAAGTGGGAGTTGTTTCCTCATCCGCCGTACAGTCCCGACCTGGCACCGAGCGACTTCCACTTATTCCCAGCAATGAAGAAGTGGTTTCTATGCAGCGTTTTGATGACGACGCACAGCTTCAAGAAGAGGTAACCACGTGGTTGAACGCTCAGGCGGCCGAATTTTACGACGAAGGAATTTCCAAGCGCGTCCATCGCTACGATAAGTGCCTTAATTTAAATGACAACTATGTAGAAAAGTAGTATTGAAGTGTGGCTTTCATCTGTATGTAATAAAAAAATTCCAATACTTTATTTATTTTTAATTCCAAAACGTAATGCACTTTGTGGATAGCCCTCGTAGCAGGGCCAAAGTGCTAGCTTCACTGCAGCAGGCATCCTGCCCACTCCGCGCGGCTCACCCCGTCGGAGGTTCAACTGCTCCCTCGGGCACTGGTGTTTGTGTTGTCCTTAGCGTAAATTAGTTTAAGTTAGATTAAGTAGTGCGTAAGTTTAGGGACCGATAATCTTAGCAGTTTGGTCCCATAAGACCTTACCACAAATTTCCAATTTTTGCATCCTGCCCACGAATATAACAGTACGTGCCTGACACTTGTTGGTTGACTGGTTGATTGGTTTGGGGGAGGGGACCAAACAGCGAGGTCATCGGTACCATCGGATTAGGAAAGGATGGGGAAGGAGGTCGGTCGTGCCGTTTCAAAGGGAGCATCGTGGCATTTGCCTGATGCGATTTAGGAAAATCACAGAAAACCTAAATCAGGATTGCCGGACGCCAACTTGAACCATCGTCCACCCGAATGCGAGTCCAGTGTGCTGCGCCACCTCTCTCGACGTCACGTTTTGGAAAATGGCGGTGGAGCAGAGAGGCAGTATCAAGGTTTTTGAGACCTTCATCGTATGTGGGGAAGAATTAATCGAATTCGACCCGAATACCGAGAGGCAGGTTCCTCGTCGCTCTTCCACGATGACGCCCCAGCCCGTAAACTGAAGATAGTGTGGGAAATTTTGGCCGGAAAATGGATCACAGTCCTGAATCACCCTCCGCATTCGCTGGATTTGGCCCCGGCTGACTTTTGTTTGTTCCCCTAAATGAAGCTGGCAACGTAAGGACACAGTAGAAACGTTACTGAGGACATCCGAGAACATTGCAGTGCAGTACTAAGTGTAGTTCCAACAAAGAACTTTATTATCTGCTTCAAAACATTTTTAAAACTATTTTAGCTGTGTACTGATTCAGGGGGAGACTAATTTGAACAAATACAGTGATTTTGTGAACATAATTTTTGACAGTCAAAGACCTGACGGAACTGGGACACACTATGTATATATGAAGTAATGGAGTTGTATACTATATAAAGTTTTTGCTACGGATTGACGTGTTGTGCACCATTTACTAGCATCAACAGATATTAGCTGTGGCAAATAAGTTTAAACACGCTCACGTCCGCGCACTCGTCGCTAATTGGCTGTCGTTTTATGGTCGTAGCTCCAAAATGATGCATTTCCGGTCTGTGGTTATCTGGAAAATTTTACTCGACGAGAAGCCCCCTAGTCTGCTCTGACCTCACTAACAGGTTGTTTTCCTAAGGCTATACAAAAAAGTGGTATTGTAACGCAGCGGTTAGTCTACTGTAACCTGTGGTACCCGCTAACAATCATTACCCAACGTCAGTATCGTTCTTACATTCTCTACTTCACATTGGTCTTTAGTCAGGTTGCTCGCCTGCCATTTTTCCTTCGCTGCCTATAAAAACACATATTTCTCATAATTACCATTCAGTCTCATTTTCGCTCGTACTCCTACATGACAAAGGGTGAATGATCAACACCGCATGAGTTCAAAAGTCACAGATATTCCGAAGTAACTGATATGTTATTGGAGGAGTACTCCGTATTTCTCGTGCAGTCCCTACAGCAGCTCGCAGTACGTGTCTGGCTTTAACATACGACACACCCCACGTCTGTCCGCCACGAGAGCTTGTGACTCACTGTCTAACAACAGTGCTACCTCAGAGAGGGGGAGCCAATGACACGTAGCAGACACGCAGTCAGATATGTTTCAGTATCGATCGACAAGCTTGTTCTCGGCTATTTCTAAGTGAGAGGAAGGCGTCACATACAGTCAGACTTAATCTCACAGAGATTTTCGCACCACCGGCCGCTCGACGGAGACCGTGGACCAAATGTCTGAATTACTATCGCAACAACATGTCTATAGAAGGTTAAAACTCATGAATGTCTCGATGCTCCTTATCTCATTGTGTATGGAGATGAGCCCTACCAGTTAAATGTTGTGATCCGGATGGTGGGTTCTAGAATAATTAATCCTTAATACTGACACTGGCTAAATGAAGAATAAATTTTCCATGCAACTGCATCATCTCTCACTGTTTTACCAGGACGACACCTGACGATGCAACTACCAAAGAATGTAATTAACGCCACCATGCCACCGAAAACGTGTGTCGTACATTTTGACTCGCAGTTGTCGTCAGACGTGGTTACAGTTTATAGAATGCGCTGGAGACATGTGTTGCTGAAGTACGACAGTGTTCTAGTTCCCTTAGATTTAAGCAACCAGTTGTACGCTATTCAGACTCCCTTCCGCGTTATCCTGTGACAGGAACAGTAATTTATGCAGCCCTACGTTGCATATCATCAGAAGCTCTGACCAAAAAATTAGATTAGATGTACTTTTTGTCCCACAAACCCATAGTGAGGAGATCCTCAGTAATCCTTATCTCATAAAACAAGAATATGTAATACATACTTGCAACAAAAAAGAGTTTTGCTAATGTCCTTCCCACAGATTCCAAGTGTAATTGGTGTGCAAAAAGTAAAAAACAAAAAGGAGTTGAACTTATTTTCTTTTAAGAGGTAATAAATAGTTTGCCACAAAACATGTAAATGTGGTGCATATACTAATGCTTTAATTATTTTAACCACGCATCATCAAAGATAAAATCTGCAGATGTAGAGGTAATTTCGGGAGTACCGCAGGGAAGCGTGATAGGACCTTTATTGTTTACAATATACATAAATGACTTAGTTGACAACATCGGTAGCTCCGTGAGGCTATTTGCAGATGACACGGTTGTCTACAGGAAAGTAGCAACATCAGAAGACTCGTACGTACTCCAGGAAGACCTGCAGAGGATTAATGCATGGTGCGACAGCTGGCAGCTTTCCCTAAACGTAGATAAATGTAATATAATGCGCATACATAGGGGCAGATATCCATTCCAGTACGATTATGCCATAGGTGGTAAATCATTGGAAGCGGTAACGACCGTAAAATACTTAGGAGTTACTATCCGGAGCGATCTGAAGTGGAATGATCACATAAAACAAATAGTGGGAAAAGCAGGCGCCAGGTTGAGATTCATAGGAAGAATTCTAAGAAAATGTGACTCATCGACGAAAGAAGTAGCTTACAAAACGCTTGTTCGTCCGATTCTTGAGTATTGCTCACCAGTATGGGACCCTTACCAGGTTGGATTAATAGAAGAGATAGACATGATCCAGCGAAAAGCAGCGCGATTCGTCATGGGGACATTTAGTCAGCGCGAGAGCGTTACGGAGATGCTGAACAAGCTCCAGTGGCGGACACTTCAAGAAAGGCGTTACGCAATACGGAGAGGTTTATTATCGAAATTACGAGAGAGCACATTCCGGGAAGAGATGGGCAACATATTACTACCGCCCACATATATCTCGCGTAATGATCACAACGAAAAGATCCGAGAAATTAGAGCAAATACGGAGACTTACAAGCAGTCGTTCTTCCCACGCACAATTCGTGAATGGAACAGGGAAGGGGGGATCAGATAGTGGTACAATAAGTACCCTCCGCCACACACCGTAAGGTGGCTCGCGGAGTATAGATGTAGATGTAGATGTAGATGTAGATGATACTTATTTACAATGATCACGTTATTGCTGCACTGAAGATGTGCAGGTCAGATTTTATGAACACTCAATTTATTTGATATGATTTGATATGATCAATCATCATCATTTGCTGGGGCCTTTGTCCCACTACAATGTAGGGTTGGCCTTGTTACTATGGATTTGGCGATGTTAGTGTCGGAGGATGGCCGGATGCCCTTCCTGCCACCACCCCATACCCCCCGGGACGGAAGTAGTGTACCCCAACTGCCTGCATCTAGTGTAAGCCATGAAATAGTGCGAACGTTTTTCAAATGTCTGTGAGTCGTGTAACTGAGGCAGGACATGGGGACCAGCCCAGTATTCACCTAGTGGGATTTGAAAAACCGCCTAAAAACCACATCCAGGCCAGCCGGCATACCAGCCCTCGTCATTAATTCGCCAGGTGGATTCGATCCGGGGCTGGCGCGCCTACACGAGTCCAGGCAGCTAAACTGGCTGGTTATTCGATGTGATCAATAATGAATATATATCATTAAGGTCAACTAAGAAACTCGTCAGTGGCGTAGAAGGAACTGGCTACCAATAATAGAAGGAGCTGGCTACCAATAAACTCTTTCGGCTTCTTATAAACTTAATTGTAATAACAATTAATCTTTTTATGGCTGCTGGCAAGTTACTGAAAATGCGTGCTCCTGAAAAATAGACACCTCTCTGGACCAAAGTAAATTACTTTAAATCTTTCTGAAGATTATTCTTATTTATGGTATTGATTGCATGAAACGAGGGCGATTCAATTTTTGCCCTTTTTAAAATTCAAATATGGCCCTTAAAATTTCTCAGTGGAACATAAGGTTAATTCTTGTTAACAGGAAATCTATAATGAAAGAAACAATGGGCCAACAGATTGCATTAGCAGCACTCAATCAGCGAAACGTGGGTTGTACTGAATATTCCTATTCACTTCAAAGAATGCAGACTTATATGAACGGACAGGAAAATCGAAAGAGGAGTCGTGAATCTATCAATAAGGGATCCCATAGATTTTGGGAAGCTACAATTAAATCTTAATTTTTCATAGACACTAGAACTGTTACTGAACTGCTAAGCTTGAGATGCGCGTTTCAGTGAAATCGCTAACCCAATTAAAATAGCTGTTGTACGTGAATTCAGCGTAAGGAGAAGCTGTTACTCCAATGTCTCTTTGTCTAAATACGAAGGTCTAATGGACAAAGAACTTGAAAAATGTGAGTCGATATCATCATTAGAAGAAGCTTATTGCAATTTAATCAACTCAATCGATAAAGAAACCTGAAAATCTGTATCAAGTCACAATAACTTTGCCTTGCTGTATGTTGTGAACGGAACAGACCTTTGAACAATACCAAAAATACAAGCAAAGAGAACTTCGCCATGCAAACATATTTTCAGCACAAAAAGAAATATCAGATCGAATACTGCAGCAGAATGATCAGAGAAACTAAGATCGCTAATGTTTGGAAGAAAGACCGAGCCTTAGCAAACTGTATAGAGAAATACTGCTAAACGTCGAGCCTCAGTTGGTGGAAAATTTTGTAGGTAAGTTTGCTCTCCTTCTTGTCAGATTCAACCAATATTTTGTCCGCAGGAAACACACATCATCCTCTCTCTAGTCCGTTCACCTGTCAAGAATTCGACAGTCCCATGTTAACTCTCCAAATACTTTGCGGCAGTTTAGTACTATTCGCTACGTTAATTCTCAAAACAAATTATCTGAGGTTGCCTTCCAGTGTACTTCATTTACTTTTATGGATCTTTAATTGAACATAGACTAAGGAGAAAATCTAGAAAATAATACTGTATTTTCTGTTCCTTGCACGCCAGTGACATTGTCTTAAAAGACTCGGTAAAATCATTTTAATCATTGGTTGGAATGCACGGAATTGCTAGCGAAGCGTTTGTCTGGTTTTCACGAAGGCCGCGGAACAATAGATTTTTTTTTTTTTAAATTGAAGCGAATGGGGCAACTAGAGTCGGATAATCGCAATTTCAGTGTACATTTAAAAAAGGAAACTTATATACTACATCTAAAGCTAATAACTGGACCCAGGATTGTCATAAGCGATCTACGATAAGGAGCTTTCTCAGTCTTTCGCTGTACGCTCGAATAAAAGACATCGTGCATTTTAATTTTCCCTTTGTTCAGTGCCCAGTGCCGCGATGACGTACGTTTCCAAGCTTTAATTGTCACGGCTAAATATTATGCTGCTAATGTCTGCAGTAAGATAGTTCGTAAAATCTACGAATTGCTGTTTGAAATTGAGTCTAACGTCTTAGTTGAGACCTTATTATTATTATACTGAAGAAGTGGCCAGAGACTTGCATTATTAAGTTCGAAATTTATACATTCCCAGTCGAAAAGACTACGAAGTTTCTGGGCATGTATTTCAATGCTCGTCTTTGCTGGATTTCATGCATAGTGAGGCTAATGGATTATATGACTAGCCACGAATTTGACTCATTCATTGGCCACAGTATGGAGCAAGGCAACACCTAACATGATACTGATGTTGTACGGAGCCTTAATCAGACTGAGAATTTATTGTGGATGAATTTTAAACGGTAATGCTACTCTGAAACATCTTCATAAACGGGGCAAGCTTCAGTGCAGTTGTTTTGTCTTGGCGCAGAGAGACCAACATCTAAGAGTAAGTTCTTGGTGTAGCCCCTTCACTTTAGACTGAGTTGTATAAAAGTACATAATTGGGAAATAAGTATGCACAGAATTCTCTCAAAGAATTGAACACATTTATTTCGTTTGGATCAAAACACATGTAATAATCTACAGTAACACATCACTAAGTTGGCAAGAGAAGTTACCACATCTAGAAATCTCCTAACGTAATATTGACGTTTGTAGATGTCCTACGGAGTGCAAGAAACAACA
Organism: Schistocerca cancellata; assembly: GCF_023864275.1. Lineage (NCBI taxonomy): Eukaryota > Metazoa > Arthropoda > Insecta > Orthoptera > Acrididae > Schistocerca > Schistocerca cancellata. The sequence continues at coordinate 311,437,934 of NC_064626.1, forward strand.
TTAGAAAAACTTGTAAGGAAAACTGAAGCACGTAACATTAATGCAAAGGACAATTTTACATCCCAGTTCATCAGTATATAATTCGATGACCCTGACAATACAACTCAACTGCACGTCGACAAGGCATCAGATCTATTACACGTGTGGGATTTTACCATGGTAGTTCCCAACAACACCTCAGCTCTCGTATTTAAGTGAAAACGATTTATGCAACTGCAGTGACCAGGAGGTGAGCGATGACGGTCATTTAATATTTAAATGCAGTGAGTGTGCGAGAAACAGGAAACATTAACAAGGCGGAAATACTCTATGTGATTAATATTCATTGTTTTCTGATACAGAATAGTTAATGACATTTATCATAGAAAGTTGCCAGAGACTCTGAATTCCCATTTGATATTGTTAATTTCCGAGGGCACATTTTTGGTTACCAGTACGTTATTGCTAGAATTAATCCAAACATTCTTCTTAAATAATTGCAGTTATTGTTAAGTTCTTTGTTATTGACGTGTTCCACAGTTGAATAAGGTGTCGTGAATATTCTGAACCTTATAATCGACTGAGATTTGTTGTCAATGCCCTGGTTAGTTTGAATTTTGTCTTGCACGACGAGATGACAGATAAAATGTGGCTGTCGACTGTAGTGTCACGTATTACATCTTGTTTCGTTGTATGTAAATTAAGTGAAGGAAGAGGATGGAAGCTGACACCAAGACGCAGTCTTCTCTTGCCGAACAACGGGCCGTCTAATATGACATCACAGAGGAATGATCGAAATACCACAAACTCATTCACTTATTTTGTTAAGACACTGCAGATGGGTCTAAGATTTCACTAAAAATGCTGCCATTTGATTGGGTGAATTTCCTAAAGTGACGCAAACAATCGAATGTGTATATTTTTTTCATCCTCTCGGATCGAGAGCAAGAGCTTCTTAGAATTTGGTGATTCCGGCAACGAAAGCATGATTTAAAGAGTGTGTTGTACTTTTATTTGTCTAGATGGGAGTTTGCAAACCTTGCATGATACGAGGGGGGACTCAAAAGAAACCGGATTGTTGTCGTAAAAAATTTATTGATGAACCTTTTTACAAAATTACTTCAGTCACCTACGAAATACTCTCCATTACATGCGATGTACTTGTCAAGTCTCTTTTCCCACTGTTGGAAGCATGTTTGGAACTCTTCAAGTTTGATATTGTCCAGTGCCCTTTGCGAAGCTGTTTTTACCGACTCCACATCGTCATAACGCTCCCCTTTTAGCGTTTTTTTCATTCGTGGAAATAGGAAAAAGTCGCATGGGGCTAGGTCCGGCGAATACGGAGCGTGGGGAACGACAGACCACCTCTGAGATGCCAAATAGTGGATCACTCGTAAGGCCATGTCTGCTGGGGCGTTGTCGTGATGCAGAAACCAGTCACCTGATCGCCCAAGTTCCAGGCGTGTCCTCCTCACATCCTCTCGCAGACGCCTTAAAACATCCAAGTAAAAGTGCTGGTTAACAGTGTGGCCAGGGGGTACGAATTCCCGATGCACAATTCCATGAACATCAAAAAAGACAATGATCATCGTCTTCACATTTGACCTCACTTGCCTTGCTTTTTTTGGTCTGGGAGAGTTGGGAGTCCTCCACTGGCTTGACACTTGCTTGGTTTCTGGGTCATACCCGTAACACCAACTCTCATCCCCTGTAATGACTTTGTTCAAGAAGTTTGGATCACGTGCAATCTCTGTTTTCAAGTCCTGACACACATTCATGCGGATGGTTTTTTGCTCCTGTGTGAGAAGGCGCGGAACAAATTTAGCAGCAACACGTCTCATGTGCAAATCCTCACTCAAAATCCGCTGGCACGAGCTCCAATTGATTCCTGTCTCTGCTGAGATTCCTGTCTCTGCTGAAATTTGGTCGATCGTTTGGCGACGATCCTCGTTGATCTTTTGGCGGACCTTTCCAATGTTCTCCTCATTTCGGGATGTTGAAGGGCGTCCAGAACGAGCTTGGTCTTCAACACACATCTCACCACGTTTAAAGCGCCCAAACCACTCGAAAACCTGTGTGCGGCTCATAGTGTCTTCCTGGAAAGCTTCCTGAAGCATTCGGTGTGTCTCCGTTGCAGTTTTTTTTAAGCAGGAAACAAAATTTCACACACACTCTTTGTTCGTTTAAAGTTGCCATAACGACTTCGCAGAGGTAACTCGCCAACAGTCAGAGAAACACAATACCACACTTCCACATTAAGCTCTACACTGACGCCGTCTGCACAGCTGTTTCATGAAGGTCTCTACAAACACCATCTAGCGTGAGAAGCCTGCACTACGTCTACGAGTGGCAGCGCCCTCGGAGTCTGGTTTCTTTTGGGTCCCCTCTCGTATGTGGCGATCGTTCCTTGTCTCCAGACGGGATAAACGCTTTCGAGGCAACGCTACTGGAACTGACAAGAGTCCGCCATTATCAGAGGCAGACTTGTCAGCGCGATCACCTGGCGGCCGCTACGCCGTCGACCTCAGCTCCATCTCTTTCTTGTCGAAAAAGGTGCACGTCGCTCCGTCCCAGCCTGCCATCAGCGGTAATCACAGGAAGAAGATGCTGCCACAGGTGAGCAAGCTCAGCTACATTTTAAGCAACTGTAATTTACTTTTGGTACGATAAAACAGATGCGTATTAGAAGTCTTCTTGCAAATATTAGTCATGACGCATGTGTCACGCAAAATCTCTTGTTTCATTTGAGAATATAGGCTATTTTTGTTTAATTGCAAGCTGCGTGTGAGTGATAACATGTGTTTATAAGTATGACTTGAATGGGAACGGGCACTGGATGTGAGATCCGGGTAACGATTGGTTTTATAAATGTGTGAGGCATGACCGCAGTAGAAATTTAAAACTAAATGTATGAGGTTTACGGAGACGGTTGAGTGAATTTATCAATGGTTCATGGATGCAAATATCCAGTCCAGAAATTGCGAACATTCATGGTGCATAGCAAAGTGAACAACCGTCAAAAGTGACTGAGGGTTGATACTGCTGCGAAAAGAAAATGGCAGCTCTGAAATGGTGACATTTACGTTACCGTTTTTACCTTTCACAAATAATTACTCTTGAAACCGTGGCTGTCGGACAATAGCGTCGGAAATTTCTCGAATGATTTCGATAATGATCAAAGAAGAGCAAGAAATGATACATTGCACTGAACTTCCTGATTGTGTTGTTGTTTGTTGTGGTCTTCACTCTGAAGACTGGATTGATGCAGCTCAACACACTAGGCTATCCTGTATAAACATTTTTACATTATCTGACATTTGTGTCCAATGTGATCAAGAAATATTACCGTTTAAGATTCGACAGGAAAAATATACATGACAACCGGCCGACGTGGCCGTGCGGTTCTAGGCGCTTCAGTCCGGAACCGCGTGACTACTACGGTCGCATATTCGAATCCTGCCTCGGGCATGGATGTGTGTGATGTCCTTAGGTTAGTTAGGTTGAAGTAGTTCTAAGTTCTAGGGGACTGATGACCACAGATGTTAAGTCCCATAGTGCTCAGAGCCATTTGAACCATTTTTAATATACATGACAATCTTCATACTGTGAGGTGAACATCTGTTTCAACATCATAGATAATACTAGTTAACAAATTTAAACTTTTTTCTGCATCTCGTTTGTAAATGGATGGATTTAACTAATTTTGGGGTGCCGAATACACTGGTAAAATCAGTTTTTCTCTATGACGTCACATTTCCTAGGTACACAGCAGAAAAAAATTGTAATAGCGAAAATTGACACAATTAAGTCAAACAAAAACACACATTCAGAACATTTGAAATCAATACTATTTTGTATGTATATATGGGCATGATGCCAATAAAAGGTGGAAATTAGTCTAAAAGATATTTTCACCTTTAATCGCCTTTGGTTTTTGATAAATGCGACAACAGAGCTCTTCTTTTGTTCTCCGTTTCACCACTCTCCCTAACAAGACCCTAGCAGTAGTCACCCATCATCGAAGGTTTCCAGTGGCCTTGGTAACGGTGTTTCATGGTAAGAATGTCTTGGTGAAAGCGTTCACCATGTTCATCGCTTATGGCTCCCAAATTTTCCGGGAAGAAATCAAGGTGAGAATGTAAAAAGTGAATTTTAAGCGACATTCTACACCCAATGTCCTTATAGTTGTCCAATAGATCATTCACAGTGATAACATAGTGTTTGTCTTTTCTGTTATCCAAAAAGCCCTTCACAATAGCTTTAAAAGAAGACCAAGCAGCTAATTGGATATCTGTGAGTTTGGTGTCAAAGGTTGGATCTTTCAGCAATTTTCTTATTTGTGGTCCAACAAATATACCCTCTTTCAGCTTTGCCTCACTTAATTTGGGAAACTTCTCTTTTAAGTCATTGAAGGCCTAACCTTCTTTATCCAGAGCTTTTACAAAGTTCTTGATAAGGCCCGACTTGATATTAAGGGGAGGCAAAATGATTTTATCGGGCTCAACCAATGGGGTATTCTTCACGTTTACGTTTCCAGCAACATATGACTTCCTTATAGGCCATTCCTTGACTGTATAGTGGTTCTTGGTGTCACGGCTGTCTCAAAGGCACAAAAAGCAGCAGTATTTTGTGAATCCAGCCTGTAAACCTGTAAGGAGTGCAACAACTTTTAAATCACAGCAAACTTGCCATTTATGATCCTTATATTTGATTGCCTCTAGCAGCAAAGCCATGGTTTCATAAGTTTCTTCCATGTCTACTGCATAAGCCAAAGGTACCGATGGAAATGCATTGCCATTATGCAGTAGTACTGCTTTCAAGCTGGTTTTACTGGAGTCAATAAACAGTCGTCTTTCCTGTGGATTATGTTGTGCACCTAGCAGCAGCATCGGACCATTGACATATCTATATACACACATTGAATTCTGCATATTGAAATACTGAGCGAAGGAAGCACCTCTTGATCTGAAACAGGAAATTTTGTCCCTGGAGCTAAAAGGTTCCGTTGTTGCGGTCTCGACCCCAAGAGTTCAGCTTGCTGTTTCGAAAGTTTTAGATCGCGAACCAAATCGTTCAATTCCTTTCGATTAAGGAGCTGAGGCGAAGTGTCATCATATTGAGGGCAGTACTATTCTATATGTTCAATACTTTCTGATTCACTTGACATGGTGTCTGGTTGCGTGGCTTTCAAGTTACAGACAGGAACAGGCAACCCCTCATATGGGGCACAGGCAAATGCACTGAAGATACATTTGAATACTTTATTTTATATCTAGCTTTGCTTGAATGTCACGAAATATTTGTAAGAGAGAAGTAACAGTCTGAATAATGGTCATTAGGCCCACACCATACCATCGGAACAGCGAATGGCGTGGCTTGGCGTTTTCCTTTCAACCACTCGGTTGAGGTTGTAGTACAGGTTATGCACGCAATATGAGGTGAAAATTTTTATCTTGATCAGTCAAATCAAAATACAATTTATATACCTTTTTAACCAAATCAGTGATCTATTTTCTTTGAGCTTTTGGAGTGAATTTCCCACACACATAACAAAAGTTGTCGGTGTGGTTTGGACAGCAATGAGATTTACTAGTTGCCATTTTCCTTAGTGTAAGTTTTAAACACAAAAAGTCTGCACTATCATTCACAGGAAACTCTCACTGAGGATCTCTTTCACACCACTGGATTATCACACTTACCATTTACTGACGATTTGTAGATCTAGCGCTCCTCTGCAAATCGCAAACAAATAATTAAACATCAGAACAGAGGAATAGCAAAAAGTGAAATACTGAATACGAAAATAAAAAACCTTTAAAAACTCAAAAATGGCACGTGGTAGAACATTTTTTAAGGTATATTCGGATTTCACGCACCAAAATAATACTAGTTGATGTATCACATTCTAGATGCAAGATGGCAGTTGACTAGTGTCATTTGTAATTAACCCACATGTCACTGATATAGAAATACATCATGTATGCCACTGTCTGCTTTCTACACGTAGATATTGTTTGGCTATAAAACATTTTAAATGGAGCTCATGGTGTTTACAAGATGCCCTTTACCTCATGTGTAACATTTTGTGTCTTACTTCCTAATACAACTATCTCAGCTTTTCCTGCTTTAATTCAACTACAGTCTATTACCCCTATTTTACTTGTGGTGATTCACATCTTACAAACTCTTTTTAAGAAGCAACTCATTCCGTTCAACTGATCTTCCGAGTCCTATGCTGTCTCTGACAGAATCACAGTGTCATTGGCAACTCTCAAAGTTTTTATTTCTTCTCCCTGAACTTTAATTCCTTCTACAAATTTTGCTTTGGTTTCCTTTACTGATTGCAGAGTGTAGAGATTGAATAACATCAGGGATGGCAACAACCCTGTCACACTCTCTTCCCAACCACTGCTTCCTTTTCATGTGCCTCGACTTTTATAACTGCAGACTGGTTTCTCTAAAAGTTGTAAAAAAACTTTTCGCTTCTTATATTATGATCTTATAACCTTCAACATTTCAAAAATTTTGGTCCATAGTGTCAACAGATTTCTCTAAATCTATGAAGGTAGCTTTGCCTTTCATCAGCCTATCATCTAAGATATGTCGTAGGATCAGTACTGCCTCGTATTTTCCTACGTTTCTCCAGAACCCAAAATTATCTTCGCCAAGATCAGCTTATACCAATTTTTTCATTCCTCTGTAAATAATTCGTGCCAGTATTTTGCAAACATTACCTATTAAACTGATGGTTCTGTGGTACTCACATCTGTCAGTACCTACCCTCTTTGGAACTGGATTTATTACATTCTTTCCGAAGTCTAAGAGTATTTCGCCTGTGTCATACATCTTGCACATCGGGTAGATTTTTTTTTTTTTTTCATGATTGGCTCTCGCAAGGGTCGCAGTAATTTATCAGTTTCATAAGTAATGTGTGTAGGACAACAGTTGGTCACCAAAGGAGAAATTGGGAGAGAAGTCACACCACGAGGGGCGTTCAATAAGGAATGCGACACATTATTTTTCTCAGCCAGTTTCGGTTGAAAAAATGCGGAATTTGTTGTGGGCCATCGTGGAATATTCCCACTTCAGCCCCTATAGTTTACATGAAGTTCCGATTGGTGTCAGCGCTATACGTAGCCTCCAAAATGGCGTCTGTGACGGAGATGCGTCCCAAGCACAGAGCTGTCACTGAGTTTCTTTTGGCGGAAAACCAGAGCATCACAGATATTCATAGCAACTTGCAGAACGTCTACGAAGACCTGGCAGTGAACAAAAGCAAGGCGAATCATTATGCGAGGTGTGTGTGTCACCATCGTCAAAGGTGTGTGCCCGCTGCTTTCCTCGCCGCCTAAAGGAAGACTATAAAGAGCAATAAAGGAGCATCTGTGTGGAATTGCTTGCGCGTTACGAAGCTGATCGTGACAGTTTTCTGTCGAACATCGTCACAGGCCATGAAACATGAGTGCATCATTCGAGCAGGAAACAAAACACCAGTCCATGGAGTGGCGCCACGCCAACTCTAACTTACTCCGAAGAAAACGTTAAAAGCCACACCCTCAGCCATTAAAGTCATGGCGACGTTCTTCTGGGACTCTGAAGAGGTTGTTCTGTTTGACGTCCTACCACATGGTGTATTGTGCTTTTGTTAGAAAATTAAATAAACTGCTTCAGCGTTTTCGTCGCCAAAAAAATGCAAATGAACTATTCCTTCTCCATGACATCGCAAAGCCTCACAAAAGTCTGTTCACCCGAGAGGAGCTCAAAAAACTTCGTTGGACTGTTTTTCCTCATCCATCCTACAGCCCGGATCTCGCACCTTCCGACCTCCGATCAGTTTGGCCCAATGAAGCCTACACTCTGTGGGAAGCAGAACATGGATGATGGGGAGGTTATTGATGCAGCAAGATGTTGGCTTTGACGCCGACCATTATAGTGGTTCTATACAGGCCCTCCCAGTAAGGTGGCATAAGACCGTCGCATTGAACGGAAATTATATTGAAAAACAGTTTTGTAGCCAAAGTAATGGGAAATTATATGGTGTATTGGAATTCTGAATAAAACCAACCTGCTTTCAGGGGAATAAAGTGTTGCATTACTTGCTGAATGGCTCTCATAGTTAACAGGAGGCATAAGGTGCTGTTTCATGTGTTTATGGATGCAAATGGAGAGGATGGATTCAAAGACGTGTTTTGAAGGAAAACCACAGTAAATGAGATAAATTGTAACTATTGAACTACCATCCCAATTGGAAAATCTCTACACAGCAAACTATGGTACATAAAAGCAAATGGAATTAACAGTGATACAAAATTCCAAAAGAAATGAGTAGATCTTTTCCTGATTTATTGACAGCTGTTAGCGTCAGTCTTTATTAAACAGTCATGTTCCAGAATTTGATCCAGCAAGTTGCTTATTATTAGCTAGATGTAGTGTTTATAAGGTGTCGAAAGTGTCCTCTTTTGTAACAGTCTTCTGTGGTATGCACATTAGTATTTGCGCAGGGCTCAAAAATGTAGAATTCGTCTTTCCCAGGACTCATTTTGTGCGTGAGTAGTACCACAGCCGCTATCCTATATGATACCTGTTAAACTCGAACTGCAATGTGCTTGGAAGTTGGTAACCTATATGTGCAGGTTTTGGTCATGCTCAACACACTTTCAGAGGAGTTAATTTTTTTCTGTTATGCAGGGAACTGTACAGTGGTTCGATTAGAAAGTGCCATTATTGGCCAGATTGATGCGCAGATAAATATAGGAATGACAACAATGAGTGGGTCTGTTTATTCGATCTACTCATCATCAGTTAGATTAGATTAGATTAGATTTACTTTCATTCCAATTGATCCGTAGTGAGGAGGTCCTCCAGGATGTGGAACATGTCAGAAAAACAACAATACATGACAAATATTTACAACTAAAACAAATAAGCTAATGTACCATTCCACAGGTCCCAAGTGGAATGATCGTCATTTTTTAATGAACACTAAGAGTCATTTTACAAATACTAATGCACTGAATTTAAAATAAAAAAGTTTTTTATTTATTTATAAGGTAATAAACATGTAATACAACTACTGTAATACTTATTTACAATGAACACATTACTGCACTGAAATGGTGCAGAAGTTAGATTATACGTAGACACACACACACACACACACACACACACACACACACAGACACACAAAGTTTCAGTGAACACATTACTGCACTGAAACTGTGCAGAAGTTATGTTGTACTTATATACAAATCAGTTGGTTTTACTAAAGATTTCTAGTACTTTGAAAAATTTAAAAATTTACGAATGACAGATTGACAAGGGAACTTTGCTTTTTGACTCTGGCTCCCAGTAAAGTTTCCACAAGATACTTGATGGAGTAAACTTGTGACTTTGATTTCCTTGCAATGTTTTATGAGTGAGTTCAAGAAGATCAATCTATCTAATGTGACTGATATTTTGGGATCTTACTGTATCTTAATGTTCCCAGTTAGAAAACAGTGGTCTTATCTGGTAAAATTTGACCTATGAAGAAGCATAATTCTGTTTCAGCAGTGTTGTATTTGAGCCGCCATTTGTATCTTACGGTTTGGGTAGGCTTTTCTTGAGTTCACTTTCACAATTCTCTAAGTTTCTGTCTTGTGTGAAATTATGAAATCATCAGAATAATGCAATATGTAATTTGACAGATCAGCAACAACAGTCACATAAAACTTGAACAGAATTCGTGCGAGTGCTGATCACTGTCCATCTGCCAGCTGCATGTGACATTGAGGGACACATAGGACCAGCTCTTAGATTTCTTAAGCAGTTACTTCTCAGCAGTATGCTTACCAATCGTCAATTTCAAGAAGAAAATAAAGTTAGGTCATGCGCTCTTAACTCCTCCCATTCCATAAAAACTATCTAAAGCCAAGGAGGTGTAGGCCTATGTGTAAAAATGTGGTTTCAGTGATACTGATTTCTATCCTAAAAACTGTAATTAGGCAACTGCACCAAGTACTGAAATTCTGAGACAGCGTAAGATATTATACATCCAGTAGTTTATGTGCGAAAATAGAGTTCCTGCTACGATTCCTCGAAGCACATAAAAATGTCACCTAATTTCTGATGGCGGCTCTGGGGCCAGGAGAAAACCTACCAGAATACGATATTATAAATTACGCTGCACAAATGGGTTTTGTGGAAGTTTATTCTCATCACGAGCTTCATAACAGAACTGAATAAAAACGTCGGAATCGACCTGATTACCTTGTCCCGTTGGGATGTGGTGTATAACGAGCGTGCGATCCTTTCTTTCACTTATCAATATTTTCGGAGTCTGTGTTCGTCGTTACGAAGTTGATTCTTGTGTTAGAACAGACTCTGAAATGATGCGGCTGTATGTATCAATTCGTCCGCTTTGAGTGTGGCACATCCACATCTTTCACTCAATGAGGACACTTTTCTGTCCTAAAGTCTTTGATACAATACCTTTAACGTAAAGCCTACCATAGTTTCTGGCCTCATAGGCAGCTGTTTTCTCATTCTTCTTTCGTCATGCCCAGGTGTGGGTTCTGCATAACTGAAGCAAATTAATGAGTTTGATGTATTGTACTGGAAAAAATGCCTTCTGGTTCTGCAACCATCCTCCATGTCACTCACTCTGTTGATGTTGAACATCAGTATCATGAAGTACAAGAAAATAGACATTTACTGAGATACAGTGAAGTGTAGAAGACGATAGCATTTAGAAAAACCAGTCCTCTTAGGCTATAACCTTTTCATCTTACAGCTTAGATGAATTTTAAGAATGGATGGATACTACCAAAGCGTTTCTCCTGCAGACAAAATGGATAACATAGTGTCGAGTACTGTAGAAAGAGATGCAGAAGCAGCTACTTGGAAATCACAACTATTAGGGACGATGAGGACGAAACCGATGATGCAGCGGGCTTAACATAGAAGAGATTTCTTGGTATTCTGTGAAATTATGATAGAGAATTCGTTGAAGGCGTCCAGTTTGCAGGCATGGAGTGCCTTCAGTAAACTTAAAACGACTTTTGAAACTAAGCTTCAGATGTGTCTGAAAAGGAAAGTTTTGAATCAGTATATATTACTAATTTTTACACGCTACAATGAGATATGGACTGCACAAGCGGAAACTATACGAAAAAAGTGTTTCCATTGAGTCCTAGAGAGATGAATCTTAGGAATTACGGGGAGAGAAAGGAAAATAAACACGTGTATTAGGAAACAGACTGGAACAGTAGTATTGTGCGGATATTACACCGTGGCAGTCGGCCACGACCGTATCTCTCTGAGGGGAGAGGAGAGATGCGGGAGAATATGCCCTGCCTCCTTCTCGAAGGGCTCACACCCTACGTCCGCGTTCTGTGCTTCCATGAAAGCAGAACTTACATGACAGTCATAGGGATCACTGATTCCTTCTATTGTGGTGAGAGTCGCATTCGAATCCCTTTATGCACTAGGACTAGTCTCTTCACTCGTTTAAAAAAATAAAATAAAAAAACAAGCAGTCTGCACCATAAAAGAAACGTAGAGCACACAAAGGTTTTAATAGTGGCTACAACGCAATGGTTTGCTGCGGTTGGCAATGGTAGTTCAGGCCCGAACTCTACTGGTATCTTACGCAACCGTAATTCAAAACACTCCCGACCTAAAACTGCCACGATTTAGTGTCCAAATAACACAGTAATTATGACTGTCATAAAATAGGAATTGAAGTTAACGGGTCATGAAAACGGGCGTTTTGATGGCAAATCTACCGAACAAGTTTTTGCCTGATTCTAAGACATAAGAAACAATGGAGACGAGTGCGGAAGGTGCATGGATGGTATTCGTAAATATGCAGTAACTAATTGAACGTTTGTATCTGTGGAATGTGATACTGGGAAAAGTTTAACGGAGGTCTTCATATCCAACAGCAGATGTCAAACGCCAGATTATGATGAAGGTTTGTTTCTCATCCAGTCTTTCGTTAGTAACATACGTGCGGTCACCAAAACTTGAAGGAACTCTGTCCTATCTTCTTCGGTTTTTTTGGTGATGTATTCGTTTTTAAAACTGTTCTTTCTCTTTTAATCCTAGTAACTCTCTTCCAAATTATCCATCGTGAATTCCACTTACTGGTGCCTGAGGGCAGACACTGATCTCATTTTTTTTATTTCTTGTATCATTTCTAATAACACTGGCACTAGAGCCATCTGGAAAACAGCCACCGCTGCACTGTTCATAAAGTCGTGAAATAGTTAAAGCAAATTTATTTGCAAAATCTTACTCTCTTTGAATTACTTCTTTATAAATCACCATCCATATTTAACTGTCTACCATGCCTCATAACGAGTTGATAAATTCCCTGTGCATAAGATTTTGCCACCTTAGACTGGAGGCACTACAAGACAGAATCTTGAAATTTTTTGTGAGCACAAGTATTGGCAGTAAAACCACTTTTTCATGTGCAAGCGGAATTTGAAATCAATTGAAGTCAAGTCTAGACCTGTAGGGTAGATATTCAGAAAAGTTCCATTTGAACCAATGCAACAACTGAAGACTGAAACAGAAAATGCTGGAAGTGCCAAAATTGTGCAGTGTCAGATTTATTGTGGAAATCGTTGTGTGTGTCAATGCGAGTAACATGGAAAAGGTTAGTTCACAAGACATCTGATACATTGAAGAACCAAAGAAACTGGTTCACTTACCTAATATTGTGTAGGGCCCCCGCGAACACACAGAAGTCCCACAACATGACATGGCATGGAGGCGACTAATGTCTGAGGTAGTGTTGGAGAGAATGAATCTTGCAGGGCTGACCATAAACCCATAAGAGTATGAAGGGGTGAAGATCTCTTCTGAACAGCAAGGTGCAAGGCATCTCAGATATGTTCAATAATGTTCATGTCAGGGGAGCTCGGTGGCCAGCGTAAGTGTTTTAACTCAGAAAAGTGTTCCTGGAGCCACTCTGTAGTAATTCTGGACGTGTGGGGTGTCGCATTGTCCTGCTGGAATTGCCCAAGTCTGTCGGAATGCACAATGGACATGAATGGATGCAGGTGATCAGACAGGATGCTTACATACATGTCACCTGTCAGAGTCGTTTCTAGACGTATCAGGGGTCCCATATTGTTCCAACTGCACACACCCCACACCATTACAGAGCCTCCTCTAGCTTGAAGAGTCTGCTGCTGATGCAGGCTCCTTGGCTTCATGAGGTTGTCTCCATACCCGAACTTGTCCATCTGCTCAATATAGTTTGAAATGAGACTAGGTGACATGTTTCCAGTCATCAACAGTCCAATGTAGGTGTTGACAGGCCCAGGCAAGGTGTAAAAGCCTTGTGTCATGCTGTCATCAAGGGTACATGAGTGGGCCTTCGGCTCCGAAAGCCCATATCGATGATGTTTCTTGAATGGTTTGCATGTTGACACATGTAGATGCCCTGCATTGAAATCTCCAGCAATTTGTGGAAAGGTTGCGCTTCCATCATGTTGAACGATTCTCTTCAGTTGTCATTGGTCCCATTCTTGCAGGATATTTTTCCAGCTGCAGCAATGCCAGAGATCTGATGTTTTACTAGATTCCTGATATTCACAGTCCACTTATGAAATAGTCATATGGGAAACTCCCCATTTTATCACTACCTTCGAGAAGCTGTGTCCCATCACGTCAACTATAACACAAAGTTCATACTCACTTAAATCTTGACAACCTACCACTGTAGCAGCAGTAATCAGTCTAACAACTGCACCAAACACTTGTTGTCTTACATAGGTGTTGTTGATAGGAGTGCCGTATTCTGCCTGTCTACATAACTCTATATTTGAATATATTTGTTCCTTTGGCGCTTCAGTGTAGATGTAGGAGAATGGATGTTTCAACATTAGTGATACGTTGACGCTGAACATGCCACACGCCTAAAGGCAGTGACTGCTGTAACCCTTGTCTCCCACCGGCGCATACGTCGCCTCAGGGAACTCCCAACCTCTTCCCCTCTCCTACCCTATCCCTTCTCATGACATATTCCAAGATGGATACCTCAAAGTTGATGCTGATAATTAAACAATGCAGACGGTGTTAAATAATTGCAGTACTTTTTTTCAATTTCAATAGCAAAAAGAACCACGTAATTACACTCTCACGGAATGTACTATAAACATCTGAAAAATTTCCTAAGGGGTAGTAGTGTGGCAAAGCCAGTTCTGGTCCACTTTTGATATCAAATTGATATCAAATTAATTATGAAAATTAATTAATCGATCAATTAATTACTGCCTCCCCCTGATGATGTCATGGGTTTTCCCCAACCGGCACATGAGTCCCCTCAGGGAAATCCCCGCACCTCCCCTCCCCCTCCCATGACGTAATCCAAGATGTCAGCCTGGAAAAAATGGCGATAAATTCACTCAGTTTGTGTCGAGCTGCTGGACTGGGAGCACCTCACGACAGTAGGCTAATATAGCATGCATAAGACATTGTTTAAACAATTTGTTTAAAGAATATTGTTTATTTATTTCTGAAATCGCAATACACCTCGAAACTGATGCTGATGTTGAAAAAATTTAGATGATGTTAAACAATTGCAGTACTTTTTTTAAATTCTGATAGTGAAAGGAGCCATGTAATTACACTTTCACAGGTCACTTATGCTCCATCCGCAGGTGCTGCAGCCGCTGGAAGGAGCCATGCACTGGGCTTGTGGTACTGGCCAGGGTCTGAGATGCAGCAGCTGCAGGGCAGCATTAAGCACCTCCTCTCATGCTTGAAATACTTCAGCCTTCCTCCTCCCTGCCGCACTTTCTTTCTTTGTGACATGCCAATCATGCAACGTGGAGCCGACAGCTCTCAGTAGCCATGCTGCCTTGCTCCCTGGGACACTTCACACATTTTCGTGGGAAATACCCAAACCTTTCTTTGTGACACATATCACACACTTTTTGCAGAAAATACCTCATCCTTCATCTCTGACACACACTTTTTGCGGCACACTTGTCGGAAATACCCCACATTCCCCTTGTAGTTGAACATGAACTGTTTCAGGAGTTATTAAATCTGGTGTTTAAGCATTTTACAGAATATTGTCACATACTTATACTTAAGATGTCACAAATCTCCATGAATGTTGCTTCAGAAGATGTGCCACATGAAACATTAATTAAACAATTCGCTTCACAACTTGAACACATATCACAAAACTACTCCAAATACAATTGCACACAAAATACTGTGAGAGCCATAGTTGGAATATTTAAACAATTTGTGGGGATATAGTTTATGGAATACTGTATACTGTTTAAACAATTTGGACATTAAGCTCCACTTCCTTGACTCTCTATGTTAATGCAGACTTCTCTCCGAAAACTTGTTGACACTCTACCTCAGAAGGATACGCACATCATCAGATCTGCATACCCCAATGAGGAAAAGTTTCAACTTGTGACTAGGAAAGGACTTTTCCCTTATGAGTATCTGGATAGTGAGGTGAAACTTGGCAGGCTGCCCGACATATCTGCATTTACCAGTACCCTCACAAGTGAGGTCATGATTAGTGCAGATTATGAGTATGCTGTGACTGTCTGTTGGGAATGCAACATTGCCAGTTGGGGTGAATACACAAGATTATATATGGACAGTGACATGTGATTGCTTGCGAATGTTTTTAAAAAGTTCTGGAGTGTATGCATGGCTATGTACTCTCTGGACCCTGCCTTTTATTACACAGTACCTGGGTTGGCTTGGGACACAACTCTCAAGAAAATGAGGCACAACATCAAACTATTGACCAATGCTGATACTCTTCTTTTCTTTGTGCATGGGATTCATGGGGGACATTGCTAGTGTATCCATAGATGAGCCGAGGCAAATAACCCATGTAAGTGTGTGGGGTTCAACACATTCCTCGATTAAAGTTATATTCTATACTTGGATGTGAATAACTTATAGGGGGTCGGATGATGCAGCCACTGCCAGTTGGTGGGTTTCAGTGGATGCTCGAACATGAATTAGAGGAGTTAGGTGGAAAAATAATGGGTCTGGTAGCTGGTTCTGATGTATGGTGTGTGGTGGACATATGTGGTGGAGGAAGACCTCATATACCCTGTTAATGTGCATGAAATGACAAGCAAGTTGCCATTATGTCCAGAGCAACAAGTTCCATGAGGAAGCACTGTCCCTAAACTGATGACAACTGTTGGCCATAAGCAGAGGTGTATAATTCATTATCGTAATCTCCAACAGTGTCTCAGCTTAGGTACAATCACCTGGGCTATCTCATTCAATCAGTCCCCCTGGTTAAAGGAGTATGTTGAATTAAATACTAAAAAGAGGGCAGGGTTGAGTAGTGATTTTGGAAAAGATTTTTATTAGTTACGGAATAATTTCATTTTGAGTGAATCCAAGCACAATGTAAGAAGTGAATATGATATTTTGATTAGGACCAAATGGGAGGGGCATTATGGCATAAGAAACTGCATCACCAGAATCAATTTCAAGTGGGTCACTATTTTCAATGAGAATTTCATTCCTATGGAGATGTTGAAGGTTTCAGTAGAGCTTACAAAACCTATATGGGGACATGTATACTGGACATTTCCAAACTCCACATGTACAAATTCCACTATGTGTTTGCTAAAAGTCATTTCTTGGAACCAAAGTTACTTTATATGGAAAAAGGTAGCTTCATCTAATAGGTGAAGAACTGCGATCCATGTGAATTAACGAGGTGTCACAGTATTGAATTTGACACATCTGGGTACACAGCCAGTAATCCTTTACAGTATTGTTCCTCAGAATAAGAAGGTTATTGACTTAATGAAAGATGAGTCAAATAGACTGCTGATTGTGGAGTTCATGGGTCTAAGATCCAATATGTATGCATATAGGACAAGAGATGGTGCCACCCAGAGGCGGACGAAGGGTGTGCGACATGCGTTTTAGTACATTTTGGAGCACCTCCAATTAACGTATTATTAAATTTTCAGCTGCTTGAGGTGGAAAACGTTTAGAGCCACTCATTTCAACGTATAAATTAAGTCTTCTGTTTGGGTGGAATTTTACTAGTAACAGTAGTAGCAATAATATTGGTATAAGAGAAACTGTATCTCTGCAGTAGCTATAATCAGTGCTGCAATGTAATGTACAAATTTTCATCCAATACTGGTAGTGATGTAGGAATATGCAATCAATACCGCAACATAAAGCAACAAAAAATTTTCAGCCAGTACTATTATCTGTAAAACCAAGAAGTGTGAATATGTGTGTAGAAAAAATTTAAACAGTAATAAGAACTGCAAATTTAAAAGCAGTATTGATTTGTGTATTGTAAAAACAAGGTTTTTGAATGTAAAACAGTATTCTATTGTGAATATTTATGCCTGAATAAAAAAGAAATTAATTGTTACCATACAAATGTTGTTATTCCACAAATTCTTACCCTCAAAAGTGTGTATAAAGGTGGTGCCAGGTATTAGTTTGAAGCTTGAGGGAGGTGACGTTTAAGATGGAGAAAAACAAAATACGTGAAATAGTGGTATGGGACTTTGCCTGTTGTGGTGCCCGTATTCGGTTATGGGAGCAGACAGTGCATGTTCATGTCCACTTCCAAACACATATAGCAAACACATCTAAAATTATATTTCCAGTGCTTTAGGAAAATCACAGATGCAGTATCTGGGTTCAACTACACGGATCAAAGTGAAACCAGTAAAAAAAATACACACATATTATGAGGCAAAAATTCATTTATTTCTCATCCATGTTAAAAGTAATTCTACATTTTCATAAACAGACATAGCAACACTATTTCCACACATCTTCTTCTTGAATCAATAGAGAGCAGGGCACCCATGGAATTCAAGGTCTTGAATAACAACAAACTTGAAGATTTGATGCATCCATGAGATCTTCTCCTTCCCCTTCATGTAGATGATGGTATCCATGTCGATAATAATCAAAGTGATGTCACCATATCTTTATAGGATATGCCAGGTTCAACCCAGTGAATTCCATGGTAGACATATGTTAACCAATTTGCAGTCTTCCATGTTTTAGCACACTTCACATCCTTGAAAGACTTCCGTGATGCAATGTTTGCTGAGAGTTATTTCAGCATCTTCTGTGTATGCCACAAATGCAACATCTTTAAATATGAACTGTCTGTGCTCATCATCAGAGAAAACCTGAGCATAAGCAATGATGTTCACACCTTGAGATACCATTATGGAATGCTCTGGGTATGCTGCAGCACATGTGCATTTATACAGCTCATTGCATAACACCGGTGAGCGGGGAGTAGTTAATCACACGTTCATTTAGCACTACACTGCAGAGTGTTCCAGGAAATTTGCCGAAGATTCAAATTCAATTCATACATCTATAGGACCAGATTTAATTATCTTGTTGTTTTGAGCTATCTGTTACAATGACTGGTGCCAGCTCCTTGAATTTCCATGGACTGTGTAAACATCCTCCTCCTCCTTCTTCAGCACTTTCAAAGTAAGAATCATGGAACCTTGCATACATGTCAAATGATCGGCTTCATCCCATTACAGAAGTAAATTATCACTTTTGAATTCAGGTAGACTCTGGTACTAGTTAGCTTGCAGTTGTCCGATACAGTGAAATCATTTGCTATATCCCCTCTTACATCAGTCTGAAATGCAAGTTTGATAAATCTTGGTGTCTCCAGCTGAGAGGAGGTTTTAATAGCTGTTTGTTTGTCTGCTTGCAGGTGGAAGCAGTGGGTACTCAAAAAGCTTGTTGATTGAGATCATATTCTCTTCTTAAGCTCCTTGAAAGTATGAGTTATTATCTGTCGCACTCTGTACTAGAATGAGTGAGTACCTTTTTTTTTCTTGGGGGGGGGGGGGCATCAGTCTTCTGACTGGTTTGATGCAGCCGACCACAAATTTCTCTCCTGTTCCAACCTCCACATCTCAGACTAGATTAGCACTTGCAACCTACGTCCTCAATTATCTGCTGGATGTATTCCAATATTAGTCTTCCTCTACAGTTTTTGCCCTCTATAGCTCCCTCTAGTACCATAGAAGTTAGTCCCTCATGTCTCAACATGTGTCCTATCATCCTGTCCCTTCTCCTTGCCAGTGTTTTCCACATATTCCTTTCCTCTCCAATTCTGTGCACAACTTCCTCATTCCCTACCTTATCAGTCTACCTAATTTTCAACATTCATCTGTAGCACCACATTTCAAATGCTTCAATTCTCTTCTGTTCAGGTTTTCTCACAGTCCATGTTTCACTACCATACAATGCTGTGCTACAAACATATATTCTCAGAAATTTCTTCCTCAAATTAAGGTTTATGTTTGATAGTAGTAGACTTCTCGTGGCCAGGAATGCCCTTTATGCCAGTGCTATTCTACTTTTGATATCCTACTTGTTTTTTCTGTCATTGGTTATTTTACTGTCTAGGTAGCAGAATTCCTTAACTTCATCTACTTCATGACCATCAATCCTGATGTTAAGTTTCTCACTGATCTTTTTTCTGCCACTTCTCATTACTTTGGCTTTCTTTGATTTACTCTCAATCCATATTCTGTACTCATCAGACTGTCCATTCCATTCAGCAGATCACATAATGCCACTGGTGAATCATATCATTTTTACCCTTTCATCTTGAATTTTAATTCCACTTCTGAACGTTTCTTTCATTTCCATAATTGCTTCTTCGATGTACAGATAGAACAGTATGGGCAAAATACTATATCCCTGTTGTACATCCTTTTTATCCAAAGATTATTATTCCCTCTTGGCTTTTGTACATATTGTATATTACCTGTCTCTCCCTACAGCTTACTTCTACTTTTCTCAGAATTTCGAACTTCTTGCACTACTTTACACTGTTGAACACCTTTTCTAGGTTGGCAAATTCAATGAATGTGTCTTTATTTTTCTTTAGTCTTGCTTCCATTATCAGCTGCAACATCAGGATTGCCTCTCTGATGCCTTTACCCTTCCTAAAGCCAAAGTGATCGTCAACTAACAGATCTTCAATTTTCTTTTCCATTCTTCTGTATATTATTCATGTCAGCAACTTGGTTGCATGAGCTGTTAAGCTGATTGTGTGATAATTCTCGCACTTTCAGCTCTTGGAGTCTTTGTTATTGTGTGGATGATATTTTTCGGAAAGTCAGATGCTATATTTCCAGACTCATAAAGTCAACACACCAACATGAATAGTCATTTTGTCGCCACTTCCCCTAATGATATTATAAATTCTGATGGAATGTTATTGGTCCCTTCTGCCTTATCTGATCTTAAGTCCTCCAAAGCTCTCTTAAATTCTGGATCCCATATCTCTTCTAAATTAAATCATGTTTCTTTTGCCTCACAGGGGAATTCAATGTAGTCTTTCCACCTATCTGCTCTCTCCTCTGCATTTAATAATGGAATTCTGGTTGCGCTCTTAATGTTACCTCCTTCCTTCTACTTTCACCAAAGGTTGTTTTGGCTTTCCTATATGCTGCGTCAGTCCTTCTGACAGTCTTTTTTAGATTTCTCCACATTTTTCATTCAGTGACTTCATCTTAGCTACCCTGTGAGATCCCCTACTATATCCGCAGGACATGACAGATAGTTTCATGTGTGGAAAGGGGCCAAAATGAGTGGCTGTAAGTTGCACTTGAACATACTACTTTATTCATGCGACAAACATTACAAGAGTAAAGAAAACATTAAAAACAGAGCAAGCCAAACATTAATTTTAGAACTTAATTCCCAGATAAATGTGACATTCAGTCTCACACCTCAAGGGCAAAAAAACTTTATTTAAAACTGGCTGAAGGCCAATCACTTAAGACTCAAAAACAAGAATTTGAATTTTAAAAGACAGAAGGCCTCATCTTAAAACATTTATCTAAATTAGGCTGAAGGCCCAAACAATCTCATATCTTAAGAGCAAAACAACTTTCATTTAAAATTGGCTGAAGGCCAATAACTTAAGGCTCAAAACAAGAATTTGAATTTTAAAAGGCAGAAGGCCTTATCTTAAAATTTCTTTAAATCAGGCTGAAGGCCCAATCAATTTCATGCTTTAAGGGCAAAGCAACTTTAATTTAAAATTGGCTAGAAGCCATACATAAACAAACAACAAGGACAAATAGAAAAAGGCAGCACATCAAACATTGCTCAGAAGTTTCCAAGGGTCGGTGTGCAATTCAAACACTAATGCTCGCTTAGGTGAGACTGGCAGTCGGCCCAACAATTCTCAATCCGATGGCAACCCAACCAACAGACAGTCAATGGAGCAAGCGACAGGAGAACTTCCAGTCCACCTGACCAGCACACAACAGAAAATTCAATGGAATAACAGAGAAGGTATGGGCACCCACAACGAGTTACACATTCGGCTCCCAAACTACATGCCATGCTGGACAGCCACAAAACGATGAGGAAAATACACTGCCTGAATTCACATCAATGGCCAGGGCAGGTAACCGGAATGTTAACGGTCACAAGGCAGAAGATTCCACTGGTGCACTTCAATTCCAAAGTAATCAAGTTAAGTTAATCTTCACAGGAGGGCGGCTAGAATTTCGCTAACTTGAAAACACACGTTGTTGCTCACGGAATTGTCTCAACAGCCCACAAAAAAATTGAAACAACATATTGTGAAGAGTTGGGGCTGACTGGTAGATTAAGTAAAGACTCAACTTTTGTGTCCGAGATCGGTGAGCCACGGACCTCGTAGCAATGGGAACAGCCCCTCACACTCCGACCATGTGTGGACCCCGCCAGCGGCCCCAGCCAGACACGCGCCACGGAGACTTCCTTGCTGCTCCACGCCAACTGACCAACTGACCACACATGACTCAGCCGGAAACTATAAGCTTGATGCCAAAGATAGTACAATGGTGTGAATATCGATACACGCTGCTGCTGACACTCGCGGAGAGACAGGATAACAGTATAATCGCAATAACGGCGGGAAACTAATCACAGAATAGCAACCAAGGTTTAATGCAAAGCATAACACGAGCCAGCCACAGCTCATCCTGCAATTTCTATTTATTACATTCTTTGTTGAATAGTATTCCTGTATTTTTGAATTCCCCTGAACATTTTGTACTTCTTTCTTTCATCAACCAGCTGAAGTATTTCTTCTGTTACTCATAGTTTCTTTGCAATTACCTTCTTTGTACCTATGTTTTTCTTTCCAGCTTCTTTGATTGTCCTTTTCGGAGATGTCCATTTCTCTTCAATTGTACTGCCTACTGGACTATTCTTTATTGCTGTGTCTACAGCCTTAAAGAACTTCAAGCATCTCTCATCATTCCTTAATACTTCCATATCTCATTCCTTTGCATTGCTTCTTCCTGACTAATCTCTTAAACTTCAGCCTACTCTTGATCACTACTACATGGTGATCGTGAGTACACCTTACAATCCAGAATCTGATTTCAGTATCTCTGTCTGACCATGATGATGTGATCTAACTGAAATCTTCCTGTATCACCCAGGCTTTTCCAAGCATACCACCTCCTCTTGTGACTCTTGAAGAGAGTATTCGCTATTACTATCTGAAATTTATCACAGAACTCAGTAAGTCTTTCTCCTCTCTCATTCCTTGTCCCAAGCCAATATTCTCCTGTAACCTTTTCTTCTACTCCTTCCCCTACAACTGCATTTCAGTCCCCCATGACTATTAAATTTTCATCTCCCTTTGCATATTGTATTACCCTTTCAATATCCTCATATACTTTCTCTCTATCTCCTCATCTTCAGCTTGTGACATCAGCATGTATACCTGAACTATTGTTTTCAGTGTTTGTTTGTTATTGATTCTGATAAGAATAACCCTTTCACTGAAATGTTCACATTAACACACTCTCTGCCCTACCTTCCAATTTACAACAAATCCTACTCCTGTTGCACCATGTTCTGTTGCTGCTGATGTTACCCTATACTCATCTGACCAGATCCTTATCTTTTTTCCATTACACTTCACTGACCCCTACTACAACTAGACTGAGCTTTTGCATTTCCTTTTTCAGATTTTCTAACTTCCCTACCACATTCAAGCTTCTGACATTCCACTCCCTGACTCCTAGTTATCCTTTGGTTGTTTATTCAGTCTTTTTTTTTCATGGTCACCCCCCCCCCCTTCCCTCCCCCTGGCAGTTCCCTCCTGGGGCTATTCTGGAATCTTTTGTCAATTGAGAGATCATCATGACACTTTTCAATTACAGGCCACATGTCCTGTGGATACATGTTATGTGTCTTTAATGCAGTGGTATCCATTGCCTTCTGCATCCTCAAGCCATTGATTATTGCTGATTGTTCCGCCTTTAGGGGCAGTTTCCCACCCCAAGGGCAAGAGAGTGCCCTGAACAACTGTCTGATCCTCCACCTTCTTTGACAAGGCACTTTTCAGAATGAGGCCGACTTCTTATGCCAGAATTCTTCAGCTGCCAATGCTGATTATTAATCAAAATTTAAGCAGTGGCAGGTTTCCAACCGAGGACTGAGGATGTTTTGATTATGAATCAAAAATGCTGTTGTTTAACATTCATCTCCTCAAAGTAGCCCATAAGCATTTTTAGAAATATGCATGCAGAAAATCATTTGTACTATGCAAATGTTCTATTCACTCGATCATCTATGAACCATCCCAAATTTTCTAAACCTATCAAATCCATGGGTGATTCAGAAACATATGCTTTAAGGGTTGATGTTATGCCAACAATGCATGTACAATCACTCTCAGACCCACCGAGTTCATAATGTATATCTTGAAACAGGAATGCTAAAGCAAATCATGTAGGCTCGGACCCCACTGTAGAGCTACCATCAGTGTTCTTGAATGATCTCTCCAAATATATGAAACTCTTGC
Organism: Schistocerca cancellata; assembly: GCF_023864275.1. NCBI lineage: Eukaryota > Metazoa > Arthropoda > Insecta > Orthoptera > Acrididae > Schistocerca > Schistocerca cancellata. Next base: position 311,461,755 of record NC_064626.1, read on the forward strand.
ATGAAAGTGTCAGCACATCTTGGTGAAATATATGAGTGCATAGCGTACAAACTGCCAGTGACCGCCACAATTTTCTTTTCTTATTATCTATGCTTTCTAACATGTAAACTACTTTTGAAGTGCCAAAATGTACTAGAACAAATAAACTGTCTACAAAACATCACACTGTGCAATGTACTTCCAGTGAGACAGTCACAATTCCTCAGATTCATTGCCCATGGTCTTTGGCCTGCTGAGGAGCACCACAGTCCTGGGTCCATGGATAAACCATGAAAATTTGCTCCATTACACCACACACAAACAGATCTGGCCTGCGGACAGATAGGTGCGACTAGATTTGACGGGGAGGGCCTGCACATTAGTGGGAACCAAAAGTCTTCAGATTGGCATGCCTGATCCATTACAGATACCCAGAGAAACAGCCTTGGGTTTTGGCTCGTTGTGAAAATCCACTCATGTGGCCAGCTATTCACAAGCCACAGACAGCATGTTGATGAAATGAGACCATAGTGATCAATCCATGCAACACATAACTTGTTCAAATACTCTGAGAATCAATAATAATGAGGATAGGTAGCCCCTCACCATAAAGATGTTTTCTGAATTGCAGGCAGGTACATAGAAAAGACAATCACACTCTTAAAACTAGATTTTCAGCCATAGCTTTTGTCAGAAAATGAGAGCACACACAATGACTCAGATGCAGCTCATGCACACATTACCACCATTTCTGACAATCAGATTCAAACGAACCACTCCTCAAGCCTCCCTGCCTCTCACTGACAACTGCTAAGCTAGTGGCAAGAAGTGGTTGCAGCATTGACCACAAGCTGAGGTGGGTGCTAGGAAGGGGAGAAGCAGTAGGAATGAAGGAGTAGGGAAGCAACGCACATACTCAACTGCACCAAGCCAGTGGCAATGCATGACACTAGAGTAAACAAACCATTTCATTTACTGAGACAAAAATGAGATTTTTCCAGTGCTTTTTCAAATTTCCCTGATTTGCCTGATGTGTTTTACACTCCCTGATATTCCCTGATTTCCAGAACCTGTGGCAACCCTGATGTCAGACAGAACAAAAGTCACATGATGTTGATGGCTTTAATGTTGCTTGTTTCAGAAGGTATCTCTGAAAGAGCTGGACTCAAGTTTTTAGTGTCTAGCCATAGTTCCTCGGCGTGAGATCTTTCAGGGGAAAAAACATTAAATGCATGGTGCCTGAAGAAGTGGAAAATGTGGTGGCCCCAGCTAGAGCAAATAAAGGTGAAGTTTATTTCTTGGATCTGGCCTCCTTAGCAAATACACATCTTTAAGACCAGTGAACTGAAGATAACCAAAGCTTCAGTAATATTTTTCACTTCAAGCTTCTAGTGAAAATCATTTCGATGAAGCAGATTGGACTGGTTTGGACTGGACTGAGTTCTCTGTGTTCAAAAAGGGACAGAACTCTAGTGATGTACCACCCTTATGAAAGCTGCCCAAACTTCCACTGTCAAGCAGATTAAGTGAAAAGAAAATAAGTAGCTATTCACCATGATCCCATTTCTTGATTGAAATATAGAGCATTTTATGAATCTTTGTGAAAGTGGTATCGGAGTGTAAGAGCTTGAGTGGACATTCAGCATTTCCTTGGCTAAGTATCTTGGCACAGACAGACTTAACATTTTGATAAGTTTTATGGGAGGGGGTGCTCAATATCAAATGTTACTTTTCAAAATGTGTTTATGTGAAATGTCAGAAGTGTTTTTCAAATGTCAAAATTTATGTTTCATTAAATACAAATTGTTCGTAATATAATTTCCAAAAGATTTTTCCCATTCTCCTAAATATTTATTTGTAGCACATTCAGTGTTTCGCACTTCCAATCTTCAATTCGAGTGTTAACCATGCAGAGAGTGGTTGATGATTGTTGTGGAGAAGCATGGTGCTGACAATCAACAGACAAGAATGTCAGTTTCTGTGAATATTCTCAGTTTTCTTAATTTCTTAAAATACCCTTCAGAACTAATTGTATGTCTGCATTCCCTAAAATGCTCAAACAAGATTGCAATAGCATTCCTATACTGAATAGCCATAAGATTTCTGGTAGACTTCAGATTGCTTGTTTTGGTTTGTTGGGCAATGCAGCATGACCCCACACCCCCCAACTGTTGTTTTGTCTCTGCATTAGCATAGGAAATCTATGTCTCATCACCAGTCATGATTCTATTCAGTAGAACTGTTCATTCCATATTGTAATGCAAAAACAAGTACTGAGAAGCAATAATCCTTTTAGCTTTGTGGTTCTAAAAAATAACTTTAGGAATCCAACCAGCAGGCATACCAAGAAAACCAGGTTTTCATAAATTTGTCCATCAGTTTTCTGTATAAAACACAAGAACAGCCACCTTTTTCATCATCAGAATAATCATGATTCCACACTTAAACAAACGATGCCACTGACTCATAATGCCTTCACTTACAGTATACTGCCCTTAAGCATCACAAAATTCATGGCGAATGTAAACATTGAGAGTTTTTGCTGCTAAAAACTGAGTGACAGGATGGATTTCATATTTGGTGGGATTTTTAATTGCACACCCATTTTGTACTCCTGCTGTATGTGAATGGGAAATGTAGCTTTCTCACATCGCATATGGCACAACCGATTCCAATACTGAACAAAGTATCACAGCTTCGAGAAGCAATGAAGGTGATCTTCAGCAGGCTAATCATTACCGCAAGAGATCTATGACAACTGCACTATATGCAGTTTGCTGACTTGCTCAATTTGTGAACTTCATTCTTTTGAATAAATCATCCAATTTTTGCTGTAACTATTTGTTTGTCTGTGCATGTACATCACATCTTCCAGTTTACATCCCATTCAGGTAATACATTCACAGTGCATCACTTTTTTGTCCTAGAATGTATGTTAAGCATGATGGTCAATCTCTGGTAAGAGCAAACAGATCCTGAGGTTGCAGCTTGTATAATAGGATTACCTGTTGCATCAGGATAGGGTATTGTTCACATCACCTACATCAAAGTAGGATTGTTTCCATTTTGCACTAAGACTGAAACTTTAATATTTTAATTTATTGCCCTGTTTTTTATGCATTATTTATTAATAGCACCAATTAGGAATTATTTTTGTGCTATAGATGTAATAAGTACTTCAAAGGGGGGAAAGTTAACTATCATAGATAAGAAACACAGTGGTCCATTTACAGTTATCATGCTAGTAAGAAGCACTTTATGTGTTGAAAATATCAAAAGACATTGTAAGAAATAGTTCATATGATACCATTAATTTATCTGACCACAGGGATACAAACTTACGAGACAAGTGCTAAATAAATTTGGTGGTATGGGAGAGTGTTGCCAGTCAATTTGTTGAAGGTTTCTAGCAGTGTTCATCTATAGATAAAATCTATGATTACATTTTAATCCTCAATATTATATAGGTCTCCAAGCCACTGAGTTTATTTTAAAGTAGTCACAATAGGAAACTGTGCTACTATAAAAAAACTGTACTATTATGACATGGAGAATGATTATGTACAATTAAAATTTTAGTTTCCCTGATGATGAACAAAGATTAAAAATATTGCACATAAAAATAAAATTGGAAGAACTTGATCCCTGTAAATATTTCTTAGTTTCTTAGCTCCCAACTCAAAGTTTTTTTAGGGAAGTTTCACGTTGATGTACTAGGAAGCTATTTTGCTGCACCTTTTGCACCATAATTTACTACTTCTTGATCTACCCTCATAACTTTGAAAAGAGCATGGTGATAAGGTGGCAGTTTTTGATTCAAAGTTACCATTTAAAAACATGTAAGCCACTGCTAATGTTTCTATTTCACCACATTATAATTCCTAGGGTTAACAAAGAGTGATTAGGAGGAGAACAATTTTTCTATTACAGACAGAGTGACACAGGCAACTTGTGTGATGATGACAATTTCAGGTATGTTCAGTCAACGGTTGCTGCGGGCGGCCAGAGGAATATCTGGAGCGAATGGTGGACAGCGTTCTCGAGGCACTGTGTGAATCAAATCCTACCAAGCTGTGTACACTACTGCAGATGGAGCGTGATGAAGCTATGCTGAGTCGTGTGCTCAGTAGCCATAAGGTGCAATGGTTTATGCAACAGGTATGCCACTGAATCAGTTTTTCCCATGACAACAGCCTTGTCACTGTATTATAGAAGTACTGAATAAATTGCATGTGCAATGGAATTGTCGGAAGAGAATGTAATCCTGTTAAACATTTGTGTTTGTACCACCCTTTCTGCAGTGACAATCCAGTATGCAGACATGTACAAGGAGTGTTTATTTTCCGCAAAATGCATTAACATTACAGATACAAGTTACTAGTAATACTAATCCAAAAAACGCATGTGGATAATCTACAGAGATCTCTGCTCAGTGCTCTACACTGCTGGAGGGGAAATTAATTTTTATTCATTCTGTACGGCAGTTGCAGGAGGAAGATTGCTTCCCTCACCATAAATGCTGCTCACTGTTCAGTTTACAAACAGACTGTAGCTCTCCAGCATTACCCTTTAGGTTCTCTCATGTGAGTAGACAAAAGAACTTTACTGGGCTCCTATTTATATACTGGAGCTATTTTCAGTTTATAAACTTCATACTTCTTTGCAGTTTATTAAATGAGTGGCTCAATGATAACACATCTTTTCTGAAAATGAATTCATTTACCTCTCTTTTGACAGGAAACTCCAAAATAAATAGCATTGAGTGCTAGAATTTTGTGCCAGAACCATGCAAAGTTATATTGGTTGTAACTGTAGTGACATAACACAGTCTAAGGAGAGTGTGATGTTGTGTCTGTTTACTATAAACAATACAAAAAGCTAACTATGAAACAATTACAGTAGATCCTCTGACCATTTTTCAAAGAATAACCATTACAAAAAAGAGTGATGAAGAAGTTGCACAGCTCACACAATATGAATTATATCCATCCCTTTGGATTTTCTTAATGAAGGGGAAATGAGTGAGGGATGAAATCTCTGTATGTTGCTTTTCCAGAGAACAGTTCTGCAACTCATGATGTAAGAACATGCACAAATTTTGCTAGGGGCAAAGGTCCGGGCAGACCAGTAAATAGGTTTAATCTGCCAAGCAGATTCACCATGCAGTAGATGGAGGTTTCTTCCTTCTCCACAACAAATGGAATTTGGGTATCAAGATTTCTGTACATGTCAACAATACTTAGCTTATGTACTCACACATTACGACCAAAATAGTACCATAGTTTTTTAATGGGTGTTGTGCTGTCCACAGTACAAAACAAGCAGAACAGTATAGAAGCCTCACAAAAACATCAGTTGAGATTAATTTTAATAAAAGTTTGAGTGTCTTTGTTTGACAGAAGGATTTTTCGTAAAATAAAAGAAGAAAACAATGTTCATCTAACTCCTGAGTGACAGTATGACAGGAAGAGGAATGGAAACAGTAGTTAATACAGGTTTTAGTAGTACTGGGATGTGGCTTAGAGAAAACTGTGCCTACAAACCACTGTCACAGTAACAGGGGAAGACTTGTTTTATGATACCCATTAAATTTGCTTGACCAGGGAATAACGCACACCTCATAAAGCCGGACAGGGTGTGAGATTGAACTGAAATTGGTTTCAATAAATAGTGTGCAACAAATTCCTTTTTCAAGTATCCCCATTCTTCATACTATTAGTGGCTGTGAAATGGACTCCACCATTTACAACAACAGTAAAGGAGGAATGGTTTACAAAGATTCCAAGGTAAATGAAGATAATATCCTACATTTTAACTAACTCATTGAGACCAGTAGAGAAGGTTGTACAGATTGGTGAGATGTTTCTAAAAATGCCCCAAGTTATGGAATATATGCAAGATATGAATAACTCCAGTGCGGGGCATTATTAAAAGCATCAAAGAAGCCAAAACCAAACCTCACTCAACAGACACCAAACACAGATCTGCATAACAACACTCTTTTAGAGTTTACTTAGAGCTACATTAATTTTATTAACATATTTCTTTTACATAACATTCTTTACAAAACCATTTCTTGTTCCTTACAGCAGTTTAGTGTCTTATAGATACAGAAATATGTTAACAACCTCCTATCCATGACCAAGTGGTTATGAAACTAGAAGGAGGAGGAGCAATCGCCCCTTCAACATATTTTGCCAATGTTCTGCTGGGTGTGGGAGACAATGGGGATGCCAAAAATGCTGTGGGTCTCATGCCGTGATATGTGTACAAATGGTGCACCATTACTCGATCTGCTAGATAATGTTGGCAATTATGATGAACCACTTGCAGATTTTTGAACTGTAAACATTCAGGATAAGATATTTCTAAGTAAAGTAGATTTTTCTAAGTATTGTAGATTTTTCTGTTATTTCTAAGTTCAATTAACATTAAATTTTGTACCCTGAAAAATGCTGTTTTCAACCTACTGCATCACACATTGCATTAGTCAATGGAAAAATGAATAGGATCTTTTCTTTAGGAATATAATGTAATCTAATTTTGAACTGGGACACACTTTCACTAGATGCCATGATTTTTGAGTTATTCAAGACAAACACAAAAAAGTGACCTTTAAATGTTACTCACCTCCACACTTACTCTCCACTGGTTGCGATTTTTGGTATGTTCTTCATGGCAGTCCCTCCCACTACTGTACAAAAATCTATGACAACATGAATTATTATTTCCATATTTTTACTTCATTCACTGGACTATGTGCATACTTTTTCCTGAATAAGTACAGTGTTAGCTTGTGAGAGAGGAAGCTGAGACATCAGTCAGATTAAAGTTGCATGCCAGATGACAGCCAGTGATCTGATATAGCAGCTAGATTGAAAGCAGTGGTATTACTATGCTGGGATAACCAGTTCAAAATCGAGGGATCCACAACTTGGCTGAAGTCAGAATGTGATCATGTGACTTCCCTCATTTGTGTGGTGCAGCCTTTGTCCTTACCAACAAATTTACAAAAGCTTTGTTAAGGATTTTATCACATCAAAATATTTATGACAAGTAAGACTATAAATATGATTGCTGCTAATTTCATTCACAACAATTTAAGTTGTGCTCTTAGGTTCTTGCCTAAACATACTCTCCAAAATTGCAACATACTCCAAATAAACAGCAAAGTATTGATGAAAAGCAATACTGTAGACTTGATTGACCCTCATTCTACTTGCAGTAAATTAAACTGTACTCTTAGCTTCCTGCCTAACTACACAATTAGAAATTGTGACATGTCTGACACATAAACATCCAAATATTTGTGATAAGCAGGAACATATATACTCGTACAATCACTGTTCATTTTACTTGAAACAATTCAAGCTTTACTCTTAGATCCCTACTTAACCACACCCTCTGAAGTCACCAAAAAAATGGTCAAATATTTGTGACAAAAAGGAATATAAATGTCACTGCTGGTTGTGTCACTTGCAGCAATTTCATCTTTCGTTTAGAATGAAGTCACAAAATGGAAAGAACTCTATACTGAGAGAGTACCCTCATTGTAAAAATAATACCCAATATTGCAGAATATACTTCTGTTACTCATTTTGGGGACATCAACACTTTTAAAATCATCTTACTTTGGGTACTTTCATTCATTAATGAGTTACGGAATAATATTCTGGGGTAATTCTCCAGCCTAAAACAAAATCTTAACTGCCCAGAAGAGAGCAGTCAGAATCATGTGTGGGGTTCCTCCATGAACCTCATGTAGAAAACTTTTCACACAGTTAGGTATTCTGACTACAACATGTCTGTACATATACTCTCTGATGAATGTAGTTAATAAAGACTATGCTCGGTACAGTACAAATTCTTCATACCATAACTACAATACTAGAGGTAAAGATGCTCTACATGTTGAACTAAAAAATTTATCACTTGTACAGAAGGGAGTAAAGTATGCTGCTATAAAGACTTTTAATGCATTGCCTAATTATATTAAATGTACAAGAGAAAATGAAATGCTGTTCAAAGGTATGTTAAAAAAATACCTGCTTGACCATCCACTGTACTCGTTAGATGAATTCTTTTCCAGAAGTAATGCCCTCCCTTAATAATAGATGTATTTAGTCTCTTAGTTATTAGATGGACGATACAATATTATGTTAATGTTATAGTTATAATGTTATATTGTGAATTGCTGTACTAGTTAAATGACAGCTTGTAAATGAGAAAAAGTGATACTTACTAATATCTATATCATTGTATTATATTACTATTCTGTAGCATTAATTTTATTTGTACAATTGTATTGACACGTTCCACATCCAGGCGAATCACTCGCATGTACGGATCCATGGAATACGCATACCAAATAAAATAAATAAATAAAAGAATAAGAAACTCCCAGAATGTGTTACAAATGTGACAATGAAAAAAATTATTGGTATGAACCTGATTTTAAACCTGTTTCGTTCCCCTCTACAGTACCACATCCTTAACCACAAAACCACAGATAGTATTTGTCACATACTGCTTTAAAACTTTTAATGTTAAATTTTCTTACCTTTTTTTATAGATGATGTGTCATTAAGTGACATTTAATTATAACAAACCACACCTAGAGGTGTACACCTTCATTACACCTTTGCCTTAAAATAACATACAGTGATAACACAGAAGTTATGATATGGAAACAACCGAAATACGATGAATCCAACATGACAGGTAAAATTAGCGAGTGAGGGACGCCAAGTGATCGCTTTCCAATTTCAGCTAAGTGCCAGATACACTTCCAATTTTAGCCACTTGTGCTGCAGGGACTGCTTCTATTGTTCATAAATGCAGTGCATCACAATTCATTTACTCTTAGAGGATGTGCAGATTATAATTGCTGCATTATTAAGAAAACTATTCAGTGATAATAGCAGGGTGTAATAAGGCTATGCCACTTGGGGCAAGGCACTGGGGTCAACGTGGACAAAGAAGATGAAGAAAGGAAAGGAAAAATTAAAAGGAAAAGAAAAAATAGTACAGTCTATCTGTAAAGTAAATTATCTTGCTATGTTCAAATTATCAAGGATGGTTCTGCAAATCTTTCAGAGGTAAATAGATGCAAATCATTTACCTCATTTACCCAGGTCAAAGATAAATCCACAGTAAGACTCAAGCATCAGTTAACTGAATATGTAGAACTGAAAGACCTAGACATGAGCAAATGTTGCAGATGGGGCTATGGTGGGGCTTTCATCGTGAGTAGCATATACACTTGCTACATCTGTGTGTGCCAAAAAGAAAAACAAAAAATGTTTTGGCCTGTGCTACCATGGTAGGATTTAAGAACTTATTTCACAAGCACTTCCAATACAATTCTAAAGGCCACCTAATTTACAATGTAATACTTGCGAGTAATTTACAAAGTGTAGCAATAGGTCCACAGCTTTGCTATTTATTGTAAAGTATGAAAAAGAATCAATATATTACATAAGCCCTTAAATATGCGAGTCATAGATGCCTGCAAGGGGAGGGGCTAAGAGGGAGCACTTGCACCCTCCTGGAATCTGGGATACAGACTTTTTATTCACTACATAATTCCCAAGAAATTCTAGCAATCCTTGTCTGTGACTCTGCAGATTTAACATGCTGACAGGAAATGCTGTGATTTTAGCAATGGCTATCTGTCTTGGAATTTTTTGGTTTTTCACTCCATTCATGAGAAATTATGGTAATTCCATGGTACAGTGACAAATTTCGCACTATACTGCAGTCTTGATGGATGCAGACCTTTACAGAATAGTGCTTAAATAGTGTCGTCAATTTTTCCTCTTTCTTTCCCTCATACACCCATTTACAAGTTGCAGAATAGGATTAATCTAATACCCTGAAGCACAGATCCCAGTACAACATGAGCTCAGCACCAGTATACATTCATGTTATCTATCCCCAACATCCTCAGGAATGCCCCTCTCACTCCCACACAACAAAACTTCAGTAGTAGTTCACAGTTTCTCTGTGGAGACAGAGGACTCATGATATCTTGCAAATTCTACATCAAGAGGTATACAGTAGAGTCTACTGTAATTGCTCTGAAGATCAAAACTGTCTGTGCTTAATCTGTTAGTCCAAAGTACAAACAGAAAATCCCATTTTATGCACTAGAAGTTAAAAGAAAAAAGTGTAAAATTTCAAAGTTCTCTCCAGGAACTGGAATCTTCTCTACTTTATGGAATATAACAAGGCACCACATGACATTATACAGCTATGAAATTGGCAGTCCTGTTGGTATGCCTGCACAGTAACATGGCAAATTGGAGAGATTAGAATTGACTTTGTCCCGTTCTAGTCTATTAGTACATTCTACTGGCCAATTTGAGTGTTGTTTTAAAAGATTTGTCATGTCCATCCAGTTGGTTACAGATCTACGTAACCCAGACATCATGTAACCAATCCAAAACCATCTAGTTTTCAAAACATAATTTGTTCAGTTTTAATTTCTCTAATTAACATTAAAACATTGCTGATGTATCCAATAGAACATGTAGCATGAAAGTGATAAAATAAATTCATTAGTATGATCAGATGTTCTATCTATGCAAAGGAAGTGTTGTAGATGACATCAGATCTAATAACCCCCTTTTTTTCCCCAAAGTTTGCAGCCATTTCCTTCACTTAAAGGAGTATTCATGTTGATTATTTTTGTTGATACCAAATAGGATGTTCTCAGTATTTCTAACTTTTTCTGCTGCAGATTTTTAATTTGCATTTCATATCCCATTATGGGAATTCTGTATGAATTTTGCTGTAAATGTTCCCCAGCTTTATTCCATAAACTGTTAGACACCCTTGGATTAATCATAGGAGAATGAAATTGCTAATCGTTGAATCAAAAATTAGGAATTAACATTCATATTAATAACAAGAAAAGATGTACTTTGCTTATATATTTGCCATTTGGATATCAAAGTAACTTATCTAAAATATAGTAGTTGGATTACTGTCAGTCATTTGTGCTACTTTAAATATTGTGTACTACTTCTTAAATTTAGTTCTTGGAATACAACACATTTTCCAACTCACTAAATCAGATACTGTACATCAAAAATGTCAATTTCAGAATTTTTCCCCCTCTTGGAAAAATTTCCATGGATTGCCATGCTGAGAGTATGGATACTGGAGAAATATATGACCTTTTAGGAGCAGTCCTATCAGAAAGGATCATTCATCAAACTGTTTGATGAAAATTTCAACATCTGTGAAAGCAGAAGATAGAGAGTAAATCCTTTAACAAATGAATGACAACAACAAAAAAGGCTGATATAGCCCTTAATTAAACTTATAATTACACTTTATTTATCCATTGATTGATAAAATTTATTTGCAACTAAATGTCTCATTTTAAGTAATGAAGTTAGTTTCAGACATGTCCGGTGCAGTGATGTTGGTAAGAACATTACTAAACTATTCAATATACAAGACTTATTCACACAACCTTGCTGATGTATCCAATAGAACATGTAGCTATTGCAAAAACTAAGCATTTTTCTCCAGCTAAAAATATTTAAAAAGTATGTTCATTATACACTGAGTGAGGAAGGCAGTCTGTATGGTCACAGGATTGTTCAATTGATGTGTGAATGTAACAGAATTTGTGAAAATCATTAACTGGCAGAAGTTGAAGCAAGTTGCCATATTTCTAGCAAGAACATGCTTAGAAAATTCCAAGACCCCTCTTTCAGCACACAGACTAGTAATATTCTTCTATTCTTCAGCCAACTCTGTATTTTAATCTAGCCTTCTCACTCTTTTGGCTTATATTGTTATATAACCAACAAACAGTTGCAAAGTGATGCATTTATGAACAATGTATCCATTCTGTGTAATAACACAGATAATAAAATGAGCAAGTCATTGTTAAACACCATAAATTACTTACATTCTCATTGACATCAAATTCTTCTTTGGCAGGTTGTCTGACTCAATGATCTCACTTCCTAATGGAGGGTTGGGTTGTTGCTTTCATAAATGTATGGCAAAATGTAATAATGAAGCAGGAATGGATATTTCACTTCATTGTTTTAATGTGTGTCAATACATTCACTTCATAGTACTCAAAACACTTTGCATAATTTGAAGAAAACATTTAGAACAACTACTATTCTATATAGCTCAACATGTTTGCATCCTTCTCATTTCATCTTAACTTACAAAACCAGATCCAGAATCCAACCAATGATGCCATCACACAACTAATACTAACTCACAACTCAGTTACACCCAGACTCGTGACTGCTTGTTACATATATAAATCAACAATTGTACCTATACACAAATTCACATTTCTGAGATATTCAAATACATCAAACTTTCATGTTACAAATATGTATGTATAGATCAAAATGACTGAAATTATTTCAAAAAACATACAAATGTATTTAACATTTCTTTAATAAAACAATTATTAAAGGGAACAATAAATGTTAAATTAATGAAGTATCAAGAAGGTAAATAGTTTACCATCTGATACTTTATAATCCACAATACATCATGAAAAACTAGGTGTGCTGAGCACTTCCATTGCAGCATCCATCTGTAGGGATCATGTAAACAAAATTGGGCACTGGACAGCTCACACAGAGGCATACAGTCAGTCATTCTTACAAGTTCCATCTGGTTGGATAAAAAGTATCCTCTGCAATTCACTTTAAAATGATTCACACAATATAGATGAATGTATAGAAATATACATAGAAAATGAAAGAGAATGAAATATAGCTTTTCTTCTAGACCAGTAGACCAATTTGCACATACAACAAATCAGGAAAATCACATTTAAGTAAGAAGCAAATTCAGGTCACTAATCACATATATTTCATTAGCAGTTTACATTTTTACATGAATGTTCATACTTACTTATGTACCTTCACTCATGATGTGCATGATTTCAGAGATCATGCATCCATGCAGTGCACAGGCCTGCTTATAGAGGCCACCTAGGTCAGTCCCCTGGCACACTCTGGTGAGCCACCAAAGAAACAGTATTATTTAAGTGATCACAAACATGTGCTCAGTCTATTCTGCAACCTGTATTACTGTTGTTCAATCAGTTATTCATTGTATCTTCGGTGTTTCTCTATAAAGTACTATGTTCCATAAATTGCATTTATTCTTGCTATAGCACTTACGTAACACTTTGAAATTATCTTTCCATCCATGTTTTGTCTTCAAATAATGTATTAGTTGCTATTTCACTTTTTATGTGATTATTATTTGTTGTAGGTAACTTATTTGCAATGTTTTTATTCTGAATGTAAGATAATATCTATATCTAAAAACAAAGATGATGTAACTTACCAAAAGAAAGCATTGGTAGACACACAAATAAACACAAATACACACACAAAATTCAAGCTTTCGCAACCAATGGTTGCTTCATCAGGAAAGAGGGAAGGAGAGGGAAAGACGAAAGGGTGTGGGTTTTAAGGAAGAGGGTAAGGAGTCATTCCAATCCCGGGAGTGGAAAGACTTACCTTAGGGGGAAAAAAGGACAGGTATACACTCGCACACACACACATATCCATCCGCATGTATACAGACACAAGCAGACATTTGTAAAGGCAAAGAGTTTGGGCAGAGATGTCAGTCGAGGTGGAAGTACAGAGGCAAAGATGCAAAGATGTTGTTGAATGACAGGTGAGGTATGAGCGGCGGCAACTTGAAATTAGCGGAGGTTGAGGCCTGGAGGCCTTCCGCCTCAACTTACATCTCTGCCCAAACTCTTTGCCTTTACAAATGTCTGCTTGTGTCTGTATATGTGCAGATGGATGTGTGCGTGTGTGCGACTGTATACCTGTCCTTTTTTCCCCCTAAGGTAAGTCTTTCCACTCCCGGGATTGGAATGACTCCTTACCCTCTCCCTTAAAACCCACATCCTTTCGTCTTTCCCTCTCCTTCCCTCTTTCCTGATGAAGCAACCGTTGGTTGCGAAAGCTTGAATTTTGTGTGAGTGTTTGTGTTTATTTGTGTGTCTATCAACATACCAACGCTTTCGTTTGGTAAGTTACATCATGTTTGTTTTTAGATATATTTTTTCCACATGGAATGTTTCCCTCTATTATATTCATATCATAATATCTAACTAGTTACATATAGATTATCATAAGAAGAAGTTTGGATTTACATTTAATTAAAATGTGCCTTGGGAAGTGTGCAGTATTTGTTATGTGTAATGACACAGTGATGAATTGCTTTGGTGGTAGGTTGCAGGGAGGGGGAGCGGCCCCACTCTACATACTTACCCCAGGGACCCCGTGACAGAGTGATTTATAGACAGTTTCTCAGATGTCTCTAGGCAAATGAATAACTGATTTGCTATCTCTACCAGATAAATATAACAGCTAAAGTGGCAATACAAGCTTACCAGTTTTTGAGAGATGTCATAAACCATTTTCCCTAAAATCTTAGATTAAAATTATGAGGTCATAGTAGGAATGGAGTCCAGCCACAGAAATGTAATTAATAATTGATCATTGAAGTAACACAGGAAGAAGCAGGAGGGGGTTGCAAGATTTATTACAGGTAGGTACAAGCAACACTTGAGTGTTGAAAATCCTTCATGAAATTAATTGGGAATCCCCAGAGGGAAGACGATGTTTGTTTTGTGAAACAGTATTGAGAAAATTTAGAGTACAAACATTTTCAACTGACTGCAGAACATTTCTACTGTACATTTCATATAAGGGCCATGGAGACAAGTTAAGAGAAATTATGGCTCATACAGAGGCACACAGACAGTTGTTTTTCCCTCACTCCATTTCCAAATGGAACAGGAAACAAAATTACTAGTAGTGATAAAAGGCACCCTCTGCCATGTACAGTCATGGACAAAACGAGCAAGACCCCTCGCCTTTTTTTTAGGCTGATCCACACATCTGTAAAGTCTGCTACACAGCATAATAGGCAAGGCGACGAAGTGCTACCAACATACTATGCACAGGCGTGAAATTGAAAAACTATCCAAAATTTGTCAGACTGTTTTCAGTCATTTGTAAGACTATATTAATGCTGATTAGTGTGTTAACCACAACACCTAAATATAAGATATAAATGAAAGAAGAAATGCTAATTAGTACAAACTGTACTAATAAAAATGAATTACAGCTTATCGATATAACATAACTGTTTTAACTATATATGACGGTAGTATCTGTTCCCGAAAGAACAGTTACCGTGGATGACCATGCAGCTTTGCTAGAAATGAAATTATAATTAAATGGACACCTTAGCTGCAAACAGGCGTTGATGTTCTTCATTGGGAACATGTTGAAAATGTGTGCCCCGACTGGGACTCAAACCCGGGATCTCCTGCTTACATGGCAGATGCTCTATCCATCTGAGCCACCGCGGGCACAGAGGATAGTGCGTCTCCAGGGACTTATCCCTTGCACGTTCCCCGTGAGATCCCCATTCCCAACATGTCCACACCACTATATTCGTAGTGCGCCTAATAGATGTTTGCCCATCATACTCATTCCTCGTGGCAGATTAATCTACCAAGTCCCGTACGAGTTCGGGCATAGCGTGTGCGTTCACACAAGAAGGTCGATGGCCGGGAAGCCATATTTTAACTATATATGACGGTAGTATCTGTTCCCTAAAGAACAGTTACCATGGATGACCATGCAGGTTTGCTAGAAATGAAATGATAATTAAATGGACACCCTAGCTGCAAACAGGCGTTGATGTACTTCATTGGGGACATGTGCAAGGGATAAGTCTCTGCAGATGCGCTATCCTCTGTGCCCGCGGTGGCTCAGATGGATAGAGCGTCTGCCATGTAAGCAGGAGATCCCGGGTTCGAGTCCCGGTCAGGGCACACATTTTCAACATGTCCCCAATGAAGTACATCAACACCTGTTTGCAGCTAGGGTGTCCATTTAATTATCATTTCATTTCTAGCAAAGCTGCATGGTCATCCACAGTAACTATTCTTTCGGGAACAGATACTACCGTCATATATAGTTAAAATATGGCTTCCCAGCCATTGACCTTCTTGTGTGAACGCACACGCTATGCCCGAACTCGTACGGGACTTGGTAGATTAATCTGCCATGAGGAATGAGTATGATGGGCGAACATCTATTAGGCGCACTACGAATGTAGTGGTGTGGACATGTTGGGAATGTGGATCTCACGGGGAACGTGCAAGGGATAAGTCCCTGCAGACGCGCTATCCTCTGTGCCTGCTGTGGTTCAGATGGATAGAGCGTCTGCCATGTAAGCAGGAGATCTCGGGTTCGAGTCCCGGTCGGGGCACACATTTTCAACATGTCCCCAATGAAGTACATCAACGCCTGTTTGCAGCTAGGGAGTCCATCTAATTATCATTTCATAAGTGTTTTAGTAAGACAAAGTAACTCAGATCATTATGAATTAGCAAAATATTATGCGCATTTGGTCGCGAAATGGTCTGTGTCAACGTTCAGACCAGTCATACTGGATTACCATTGCTGACCTTCCACAAAAGTGTCCAAATGTAGCAATGCATGCAGATTCATAACGAAATTCAGTTAAAAATCATTCAGTGCCACACTTAAGTCAATTCAATTACTGACAGAACGGAAAAATGTAGGCAGTAACAAGTATGAAATTCTACAAGAGTTTCATATCAACATCCACAGGGCACCGGTACAGAATAAAGAAAGTGATAAAACGTATCGGAGATGCGAGAAATTCTTAAAATTCCTTTACTGATAGTCTGTCTGCCTCCATCGAGATTAGAACCGAAAACAAACCAGACCTCCCTTGCAGTAGCAAACACTTTTCACTATGCTAGCAGACAACTCAGGCAAACAGCCCTCTATTATTACCCCAGACATGAATAAGCCTGCAATTTCGCAATGAAAACAGCAAAATGATCTGCAGTTGCTGTTGCATAGAGCTTTCTGGCCTCAAAAACATGTATTGTCTACCTTTATGTCACCGCTTATGTGACAATAATTTGAGATGTTCATAGAAATAATAAAAAACTGTTATTAGCGAGTAAATTTAGTAGGATAATTCTGCACCACCCCAGGAAATAAACGGCGAGGTAGCTGCCAATCGTATTCTACAATGATTAGAATTCTCCATTAGACTTGCCACAGCCAGAAAACATTCATTAGCCAAAGTGTTCCTTAAGGTAACTAGCATTGGGAATGCTTGCACATCTAAAGTGCGGTGGCATTAATAGTGGGATCTGAATTACCACTTGTATAGGCAAATGGATTTTATTTGCATTCCTGTAAACGTGATTTGGATTGAAAGAGTAGCTACAATTGATATGCTGATGTATCGACTGCAACTGGAACATCTCGAATAAAGAGTAGGGTAAATTATTATGTGGCCCTCATCTTCAGTAACTGTGGTAGCTGTTTTCGTTGTTAGGATTTCGTCACGTAAATTGGTAAAAATGGAGCCTTACTAGTCTCACTTTCTTGACCGTCTACCTGTCTACCCAACCCTTAAAACCCGTTAACCTCGAGTACGGGTGGACATAATAAGTGAAAATGTATCGCACTTCCTGCAGCACATGGTCCCTTGGTGGTGTAAAAAAGTGAGCCATGTCAACGCAATCTAAAGATACGGCTGTTTATGTATAGAAAATTTAGCGAAAGGTCAAAAAATGGCTCTAAGAACTGTGCCACCAAACTGCTTAGGTCACCAGTCCCATAGATCTAGAACTACTTCAACCTACCTAACCTAACACACATCCATGCCCGGGGAAGGATTCGAACTGACGGCGCAAGGAGCCACGCGGTCCGCGAAATGCGCTGTTGAGCGCACTGCTAACCCGCACCGGTAAGCTGTTAATATCATCTGGTGTTGCTAAAAAGTTATTCACTTCTGGTGAATGATTTTCTGTGCAGTCCATTTACAAAAGAATAACTAAAATATATTTGATGTTACGGAAGAGAAAGGATGCCTAATTCACTTCCCTTTGTCTTTATTCATGATGTTAGATTCGCAACCTGAGCCTACGTACTACCCATAACCACACTTTAGATCCAAGTCATAGTCACATATATGCGAATACAACACATTGGCTTTTACTTGAGGTATTTCGTTTTCCACGAAGTTGTGGCAGACGATGCTGTGGCGTCTTCGAAGCATGAGTTTCTCCTGTGCTAGCTATCTCAGCACATCAGCTGAGCCAACTTGCATAGTATGTTGGAAGCAATTTGTCGCCTTCCCTGTTATGCTGTGTCGCAGACTTTAAAGTTGTGCGGATCAGCATAACAAAAAGGCAAGGGGTCTCGCTCGTTTTGTCCACGACTGTACCATATAGTGGTTTGCAAAGGACGTATGTAGATGTAGCTGTAGAGAGATGCAAATTGTCTTTCATGGCTGTGTCCCTGGTAACTACAGGGTGTCCCCTGATGTGAACTGACAAACTGTTGAGGAGTTATCAGTGGTATGTGTATGAGTGCACTTAACATCCACAGACAGGGCAAACACAGACAGAGATAATGCACATGTTTAGAGATTGCTTTGTAAAGGCCCAAGAAGCAAACCTACTTGATTGGGAGAACACACTTTTCTTTTAGGTAGTGTAAATGGCACACCACTCAGTGGATGGATAGATGTGCTGGACACAAAGTTTTCATACAAAAGTACTTCAATATACTGTTTTGACCTAGAGATAAATGAACACCTGAGATACATCATATCTTTTTGATGTTAGAAGAGACTACATGTCTGGCAATGTTTTCATTGTGAGGCTCCAACTGCAAGAGTAAAGTACACTGAGGTGACAAAAGTCAAGGGATAGTGATATGTACATACACAATTGGCGGTAGCATTGCATATGCAAGGTATAAAAGGCCAGTGCATAGCAGAGCTGTCATTTCTACTCAGGTGACTCATGTGAAAACGTTTCTGATGTGATTATGGTGACACAATGAGAATTAACAGATTTTGGTTGTGGAATGGTAGCTGGAGTTAGACGCATGGGGCATTCCATTTTGAAAACATCAGAGAGTTCAATATTCCAAGATCCACAGTGTCAAGAGTGTGCTGAGAATACCAAATTTCAAGCATTGCCTGTCACCATGGACAAATGGCCTTCACTTAATGATATAGAGCAGTGGTGTTTGCACAGAGTTGTTAGTGCTGACAGATAAGCAATACAGCATGAATAACCACAAAAATCAATGTGGAACATTTGCTGAAATTTGGTGAAATTTGGCAGTAATGGACTATGGCTGCAGATGATCAATCCAAGTGCCTTTGCTAATAGTGCGACACCACTTGCAGCACCTCTCCTGGCCTTGTGACCATACCGTTTGGACCCAAGATGACTGGAAAACCATGGCATGGTCAGATGAGTCTTAATTTCAGTTGGTAGGAGCTAATGGTAGAGTTCAAGTGCAGTGCAGATCCAACAAAGCCATGTATCCAAGCTGTCAATAATGCACTGTGTAAGCTGGTGATGGCTCCATAATGGTGTGGGCTATGTTTATATGGGATGGACTACGTCTTTCTGGTCCAACTGAGCTAATCACTGACTGGAAGTTGTTATGTTTGACTACCTGGAGACCATTTGCAGCCATTCCTACACTTCATGTTCTCAAACAACAGTGGAATTCTTATGGATGACAATCAACGATGTCATTGGGCCACAGTTGTTCGTGACTGGTTTGAAGAACATTCTGGATAATTTGAGCGAATCATTTGGCCACGCAGATTGTGCAACATGAATCTCATCGAACATTTATGGAACATAATTGAGAGGTCAATTAGTGCACAAAATCCTGAAATGGCAACACTTCCACAATTATGGACAGCTATAGAGGTAGTGTGAATCAATATTTCTGTAGGGGACTTCCAAGGCTTGTTCATTTCATGCCACATTGATTTGCTGCACTATGCTGGATAGAAGTAGGTCTGGCACAATATTAAGAAGTGTTGTTGTTGTTGTTGTTTTTTTTTGTGGTCTTCAGTCCTGAGACTGGTTTGATGCAGCTCTCCATGCTACTCTATCCTGTGCAATCTTCTTTATCTCCCAGTACCTACGGCAACCTACATCCTTCTGAATCTGTTTAGTGTATTCATCTCTTAGTCTCCCTCTACGATTTTTACCCTCCACACTGCCCTCCAATACTAAATTAGTGATCCCTTGATGCCTCAGAACATGTCCTACCAACTAATCCCTTCTTCTAGTCAAGTTGTGCCACAAACTTCTCTTCTCCCCAATCCTATTCAATACATCCTCATTAGTTATGTGATCTACCCAACTAATCTTCAGCATTCTTCTGTAGCACCACATTTCGAAAGCTTCTATTCTTTTCTTGTCCAAACTAGTTGTTGTCCATGTTTCACTTCCATACATGGCTACACTCCGTACAAATACTTTGAGAAATGACTTCCTGACACTTAAATCAATACTCGATGTTAACAAATTTCTCTTCTTCAGAAATGCTTTCCTTGCCATTGCCAGTCTACATTTTATATCCTCTCTACTTCGACCATCATCAGTTATTTTGCTCCCCAGATAGCAAAACTCCTTTACTACTTTAACTGTCTCATTTCCTAATCTAATTCCCTCAGCATCACCCAACTTAATTCGACTACATTCCATTATCCTCGTTTTGCTTTTGTTGATGTTCATCTTATACCCTCCTTTCATGACATTGTCCATTCCATTCAACTGCTCTTCCAAGTCCTTTGCTGTCTCTGACAGAATTACAATGTCATCGGCGAACCTCAAGGTTTTTATTTCTACTCCATGGATTTTAATACCTACTCCAAATTTTTCTTTTGTTTCCTTCACTGCCTGCTCAATATTCTCTTTCATGCCCCTCGACTCTTATAACTGCCATCTGGTTTCTGTACAAATTGTAAATAGCCTTTTGCTCCCTGTATTTTACCCCCGACACCTTCAGAATTAGAAAGGGAGTATTCCAGTCAACATTGTCAAAAGCTTTCTCTAAGTCTACAAATGCTAGAAACGTAGGTTTGCCTTTCCTTAATCTAGCTTCTAAGATAAGTCGTAGGGTCAGTATTGCCTCACGTGTTCCAATATTTCTACAGAATCCAAACTGATCTTCCCCGAGGTCGGCTTCTACCAGTTTTTCCATTCATCTGTAGAGAATTCACATTAGTATTTTGCTTCCGTGACTTATTAAACTGATTGTTCGGTAATTTTCAAATCTGTCAGCACCTGATTTCTTTGGAATTGGAATTATTATATTCTTCTTGAAGTGTAAGGGTATTTCGCCTGTCTCATACATCTTGCTCACCAGATGGTAGAGTTTTGTCAGGACTGGCTCTCCCAAGGCCGTCAGTAGCTCTAATGGAATGTTGTCTACTCCCGTGGCCTTGTTTCAACTCAGGTCTTTCAGTGCTCTGTCAATCTCTTCACACAGTATTGTATCTCCAATTTCATTTTCATCTACATCCTCTTCCATTTCCATAATATTGTCCTCAAGTGCACTGCCCTTGTACAGACCCTCTACATACTCCCTCCACCTTTCTGCTTTCCCTTCTTTGCTTAGAACTGGGTTTCCATCTGAGCTCTTGATATTCATACAAGTGGTTCTCTTTTCTCCAAAGGTCTCTTTAATTTTCCTGTAGGCAGTATCTATCTTACCCCTAGTGAGATAAGCCTCTACGTCCTTACATTTGTCCTCTAGCCATCCCTGCTTAGCCATTTTGCACTTCCTGTCGATCTCATTTTTGAGACGTTTGTATTCCATTTTGCCTGCTTCATTTACTGCATTTTTATATTTTCTCCTTTCATAAATTAAATTCAATATTTCTTCTGTTACCCAAGGATTTCTACTAGCCCTCATCTTTTTACCTACTAGGTCCTCTGCTACCTTCACTACTTCATCTCTCAAAGCTACCCATTCTTCTTCTACTGTATTTCTTTCCCCCATTCCTGTCAATTGTTCCCTTGTGCTCTCCCTGAAACTCTGTACAACCTCTGGTTTAGTCAGTTTATCCAGAGCTCATCTCCTTAAATTCCCACCTTTTTGCAGTTTGTCCAGTTTTAATCTACAGTTCATAACCAATAGATTGTGATCAGAGTCCACATCTGCCTCTGGAAATGTCTTACAATTTAAAACATGGTTCCTAAATCTCTGTCTTACCATTATATAATTTATCTGAAACCTGTCAGTATCTCCAGGGTTCTTCCATGTATACAACCTTATTTTATGATTCTTGAACCAAGCGTTAGCTATGATTAAGTTGTGCTCTGTGCAAAATTCTATCAGGCGGCTTCCTCTTTCATTTCTTAGCCCCAATCCATATTCACCTACTACGTTTCCTTCTCTCCCTTTTCCTACTACAGAATTCCAGTCACCCATGACTATTAAATTTCCGTCCCCCTTCACTATCTGAATAATTTCTTTTATTTCATCATACATGTCTTGAATTTCTTTGTCATCTGCAGAGCTAGTTGGCATATAAACTTGTACTACTGTAGTAGGCATGGGCTTCATGTCTATCGTGGCCACAATAATGCGTTCACTATGCTGTTTGTAGTAGCTTACCTGCACTCCTATTTTTTTTATTCATTATTAAACTGACTCCTGCATTACCCCTATTTGATTTTGTATTTACAACCCTGTATTCGCCTGACCAAAAGTCTTGTTCCTCCTGCCAACGAACTTCACTAATTCCTACTATATCTAACTTTAACCTCTCCATTTCCCTCTTTAAATTTTGTAACGTACCTACTCGATTAAGGGATCTGACATTCCATGCTCCGATCCGTAGAACGCCAGTTTTCTTTCTCCTGATAACGACATCCTCCTGAGTAGTCCTCACCCGGAGATCCGAATGGAGGACTATTTTACCTCCGGAATATTTTACCCAAGAGGACGCCATCATCATTTAATCTTACAGTAAAGCTGCATGCTCTCGGTAAAAATTACGGCTGTAGTTTCCCCTTGCTTTCAGCTGTTCGCAGTACCACAACAGCAAAGCAGTTTTGGTTAGTGTTACAGGGCAAGATCAGTCAATCATCCAGACTGTTGCCCCTGCAACTACTGAAAAGGCTGCTGCCCCGCTTCAGGAACCACATGTTTGTCTGGCCTCTCAACAGATACTCCTCCATTGTGGTTGCACCTACGGTACGGCTATCTGTATCGCTGAGGCACGCAATCCTCCCCACCAACGGCAAGGTCCATGGTTCTTGGGGGGGGGGATTAAGAAGGAAAATGGATAGGTTAAAGTTAGATATAGTAGGAATTAGTGAAGTTTGCTGGCAGGAGGAACAAGACTTTTGGTCAGGCGAATACAGGGTTATAAATACAAAATCAAATAGGGGTAATGCAGGAGTCGGTTTAATAATGAATAAAAAAAAATAGGAGTGCAGGTAAGCTATTACAAACAGCATAGTGAACGCATTATTGTGGTCAAGATAGACATGAAGGCCACGCCTACTACAGTAGTAATTAAGAAGTATCCCGTCACTTCTGTCACCTCGGTGTAAAAGTAAAGTTGTACGACACAGTTAATAATGAGCTTCAAAATGGATACAGGGATTAATGAACTCAGGGTTGTCATAGCGAGACTGAATACAATAACCCCCATATTCCTCCAAAAATAAACAAAAAATATACCTCTTCTAAAAAGCAGATAAAAATTCACTTGACACATTCCTGAGAGACAATCTCCACTCCTTCCAAATTATTAACAGAAGTCTAGACCAGATGAGGTTTGAATTCAAAGAAATAGTATCGACAGCAGTTGAGAGATTTATACCAAATAAATTAACTAACGACAGAGCTGATCCTCCTTGTTACACAAAACGGGACAGACCAATGTTGCAGAAACAACAAAACAAACATGCCAAATTTAAACAGACACAAAATCCCCACACTTGGCAATCTTTTACAGAAGATCGAAATTTAATGCAGACTTCAATGTGAAATGCTTATAACAGTTTCCACAATGATACTTTATCTCAAAACCTGGCAGAAAATCCAAAGAGATTCTGGTCATATGTGAAGTATGTTAGCAGCAAGAAACAATCAATGCCTTCCCTGTGCGATAGCAGTGGAGATTCTATCGAAGACAGTGCTGCCTTCTGAAATACCTTCAAAAAAGAAGGCAAAGCAAATATTCCAGAATTTGAATCAAGAACAGCTGCCAACATGAGTAATGTAGAAGTAAATATCCTTGGGCTAGTGAAGCAACTTAAATCACTTAATAAAAGCAAGTCTTCTGGTCCAGATTTTATGCCAATTACATTCCTTTCAGAGTATGCTGATATTCAAGAAAGGTAGTAGGAATAATCCATTTAATTACAGGCCCATATCATTAACATCAATATGCAGCAGGATTTTGGAACATGTATTGTGTTTGAAAATTATTAATTACCTCGAAGAAAACTTTTTATTGACACACAGTCCACATGGGTTTAGAAAACATCATTCTTGTGAAACAAAACTAGTTCTTTATTCGCATGAAGTGTTGAGTGCAATTGACAAGGGATTTTAGATCGATTCCATATGTCTGGATTTCCGGAAGGCTTTTGACGATGTACCACACAAGCAGCTTGTAGAGAAATTGTCTGCTTATGCAATATCATCTCAGTTATGTGACTGGACTTGTGATTTCCTGTCAGAGAGGTCACAGTTCGTAGTAATTGATGGAAAGTTATCAAGTAAAACAGAAGTGATTTCTGGCATTCCCCAAGGTAGCATTATAGGTCCTTTGCCATTCCTTATCTATATAAATGATGTGGGAGACAATCTGAGCAGCCATCTTAGGTTGTTTGCGGATGATTCTGTTATTTATTGACTAATAAAGTCATCAGAAGATCAAAACAAATTGCAAAATGATTTAGAAAAGATATCTTAAAGGTGTGAAAATTGTCAGTTGACCCTAAATAATGAAAAGTATGAGGTCATCCACATGAGTGCTAAAGGGAATTTGTTAAACTTCAGTTACATGATAAATCAGTCAAATCTAAAGGCCATAAATTCAACTAAATACCTACTAATTACAATTACAGACAACTTAAATTGGAAGGAACACATAGAAAATGTTGTGTGGGAGGCTAACCAAAGACTGCGTTCTATTAGCAGGACACTTAGAAAATGTAACAGATCTACTAAGGAGACTGCCTACACTATGCTTGTCCATCCTCTTTTAGAATCCTGCTCTGCGGTTTGGGATCCTTACCAGATAGGTCTGATGGAGTACATTGAAAAAGTTCAAAGAAGGGCAGCTCGTTTTGTATTATTGCAAAATATGGGAGAGAGTGTCACTGAAATGATACGGGTTTTGGGCTGGACATCATTAAAAGAAAGGTGTTTTTTGTTCCGACAGAATCTTCTCATGAAATTCCAATCACCAACTTTCTCCTTCGAATGCAAAAATATTTTGTTGACGCCGACCTACATAGGGAGAAATGATCACCACAATAAAATAAGGGAAATCAGAGCTGGTGCAGAAAGATATAGGTGTTTGTTCTTTCGGCATGCTATATGAGATTGGAATAATAGAGGATTGTGAAGGTTGTTCCATGAACCCTCTGCCAGGCACTTAAATGTGATTTGCAGAGTGTCCATGTAGATGTATATGTAGCTGAGAGACCCTGAGGAAAGGTTTCCTTTCTTCCACAAACAGTGGAACCTTTCCTTCAAGAAGTGTGAGAGTTGTGTGCTAAGTGTACCTCTTGAGTGAAGGTGAGTGTATTGTGTGTGTGTGTGTGTGTGTGTGTGTGTGTGTGTAGTTGTCATCATGAACATTGGCCTGGATATCAAGTAACACTCTGAATTTTAAGCCACAATATTTTAGCTCTGCATTATATGGATGTGTGATGGGTAGGTATGTGGCCGGGATATGAGATGTGGAAAGAGCCAGCCGATGCGTGGGGCCAAGAGTGTGCCTGAGCTATTGAGGTTGGAGCGAGCACAACAGCTGACCGCTGAGCGGCAGCTGTCACCTGAAGACATGCTCAAGGTGAGCCAGAAACTGCGTAATGCTGGTTTCCGGATTGATCTGCTTGAGGACATCGAGAACATCATTGACGTGCTGTGGCATGCAGAGCTTGCCAACAGAAAATCAGGTGCTGATGCTAAATATGTTTGTGATCAGAGATAGATGCTCTTGTAGCACTAGAATGTTTCCTATCAAAACATGTTTACTATGTAACTGTTGATTATAAAAGTTGTGGTATGACATTATTCCATGTAACATGAACCAAAAATATTCTTGCGTCACTTACGTGATCATAGAAGACAGTGTACTTAGGAATACATTATGTTGGTCCTTCAGTCTAGTGACTGATTATAGAAACACAATAGTGACCACTGTAAGAAGTCTAAGAATTTGTAACATGTTGCAGCCCTGTCAGCATCTGTGATAAATTAATATGTCAAAAATCCGCCTTAGTTACGAAATGTTACTGGTCTTTACCCAGGTTTCAGCTAGAGTAATCTAGCCTTCTTGAGAAGCATTCTTCAGAAGCAAATTTCAATAGTCATCTTTCAGATGTAGAAACACACTTACTATCTTTCATTTATGTTGCACGACTCCTTCTTGTTGTTTTTTTTTTTTTTTTTTTTTTTCCATCATTGCATTATACAGCACATAAATGTAAACAACATGAAATATTTACAGATGCTGTGCAAAACATGACCTCATTTCTAACAAAAACAAAAACTGTAGAAAATGGCAGAAACTTCTTACAGTAAATATGTCAAAAATCTGCCTCAGTTGCGAAATGTTACTGGTCTTTACCTAGGTTTCAGCTAGAGTAATCTAGCCTTCTTCAGAAGCATAAAATCAATTAATACGTGCTTGATTAAGGCATGGTCAAACATAATAAACTAAAGTACCATGGTACCATGTCAAGCAACATTACTTAGTTGAGGAACAGCCCTGGCCCCACTTCATGGAAAGCGGTTGATTAGCATTGGACACTACATTGTAACTGACTGTGGCACACGGATATGTAATGAGCAACACGGTGGATCATGCGCATGCGAACACGGAAAGTCAAAGGTGACTGCCATTGGCTGTCTTTATGTTGTGTATTGGGAAATTACCTATAATGTTAAATTGCGATTTGTGAGAGAACAAGGCACTAAGTAGATAGAACCCTGATGAACATTAACTGTAAACTGAGACCTTATTAGCTGAAAAGAAATTTACTTAGACCTTAAGTTCAGCTTGTTACATTAAAAAACCACATATGATCACCGCTATGTTGTATGGTTCTGCACGATCTCGTGAGGGGATGAACAATGTTATATGTCCATAACGTGAGAACTTCTCGGGGTTAGGAGAAGGTGGAAATAAAATAATTTCCATTATACATGGAGTAATGCATCAATTTGTTAACATGAAATTTGACTAATGTTGTTATGTTATGCCACTAAATTGCTACGCATTTATGATTGACTGGCTGTGTAAAGCTTTGGGCATCATTTATGACTTTATGCACAGATGGTCAACATTGTGTTTAGGAAACCTAAAATAACTTACCCAAACATACACTAACTATAAATATAATATGTAAGACCATCCATTATATATAGACACAAGGATGTGTGGAGCAAACTCTTGAGGGAAAAGGTTAATTATTAGTTAATAGTGGGTTCAAGACCCCTATGCACTTAAATAGGCTATGCCACCATAATTGTCAAAATACACACTCTAGTGTATCAGATATTACGTCTTTAGGATATTGCCTATTAGGCTATTAACTATTTAGGATGAGGATTATTGTGAGCGTGATGGAAATTCTCATAGACTACCAAGAACTAAGGACCTAATATTTAAAGTAAGGTGTGTCCTTAGTTCTTGGTAGTCTATGTGAGAATTTCCATCACACTCACAATAATCCTCATCTTAAATAGTCAAAAGCCTAATAGGCAATATCCTAAATAGGTAATATCTGATACACTAGAGTGTGTACTTCGACAATTAGGGTGGCATAGCCTATTTAAGTGCATAGGGGTCTTGAACCCACTACTAACTAATATTAACCTTTTCCATTATGAGTTTGTTCCACATCACCATTGTGTCTACATATAGTGGACAGTCTTACACATTATATTTATATTTAGTTTATGTTTGGTTTAGTTATTTCAGGTTTCCTAAACACAACGTTGACCATCTGCGCATGAAGTCATAAATGATTCCATTAGAACTACTGATTGCCTCAGGAGAGCCAGTCATGACAAAACTCTACCATCTGGTGAGCACGATGTATGAGACAGGCGAAATACCCTCAGACTTTAAGAAGAATATAATAATTCCAATCCCAAAGAAAGCAGGTGTTGACAGATGCGAAAGTTACCGAACTATCAGTTTAATAAGTCACAGCTGCAAAATACTAACGCGAATTCTTTACAGACGAATGGAAAAACTGGTAGAAGCCGACCTCGGGGAAGATCAGTTTGGATTCCGTAGAAATGTTGGAACACGTGAGGCAATACTGACCTTACGACTTATCTTGGAAGAAAGATTAAGAAAAGACAAACCTACGTTTCTAGCATTTGTAGACTTAGAGAAAGCTTTTGACAATGTTGACTGGAATACTCTCTTTCAAATTCTGAAGGTGGCAGGGGTAAAATACAGGGAGCGAAAGGCTATTTACAATTTGTACAGAAACCAGATGGCAGTTATAAGAGTCGAGGGGCATGAAAGGGAAGCAGTGGTTGGGAAAGGAGTGAGACAGGGTTGTAGCCTCTCCCCGATGTTATTCAATCTGTATATTGAGCAAGCAGTAAAGGAAACAAAAGAAAAATTCGGAGTGGGTATTAAAATTCATGGAGAAGAAGTAAAAACTTTGAGGTTCGCCGATGACATTGTAATTCTGTCAGAGACAGCAAAGGACTTGGAAGAGCAGTTGAACGGAATGGACAGTGTCTTGAAAGGAGGATATAAGATGAACATCAACAAAAGCAAAACGAGGATAATGGAATGTAGTCAAATTAAGTCAGGTGATGCTGAGGGAATTAGATTAGGAAATGAGACACTTAAAGTAGTAAAGGAGTTTTGCTATTTAGGGAGTAAAATAACCGATGATGGTCGAAGTAGAGAGGATATAAAATGTAGACTGGCAATGGCAAGGAAAGCGTTTCTCAAGAAGAGAAATTTGTTAACATCGAATATAGATTTAGGTGTCAGGAAGTCGTTTCTGAAAGTATTTGTGTGGAGTGTAGCCATGTATGGAAGTGAAACATGGACGATAGCTAGTTTGGACAAGAAGAGAATAGAAGCTTTCGAAATGTGGTGCTACAGAAGAATGCTGAAGATAAGGTGGGTAGATCACGTAACTAATGAGGAGGTATTGAATAGGATTGGGGAGAAGAGAAGTTTGTGGCACAACTTGACTAGAAGAAGGGATCGGTTGGTAGGACATGTTCTGAGGCATCGAGGGATCACAAATTTAGCATTGGAGGGCAGCGTGGAGGGTAAAAATCGTAGAGGGAGACCAAGAGATCAATACACTAAGCAGATTCAGAAGGATGTAGGTTGCAGTAGGTACTGGGAGATGAAGAAGCTTGCACAGGATAGAGTAGCATGGAGAGCTGCATCAAACCAGTCTCAGGACTGAAGACCACAACAACAGTGCCTTGTTCTCTCACAAATCACATTTTAACATTATAGGTAATTTCCCAATACACAATATAAAGACAGCCAATGGCAGTCACCTCTGACTTTCTGTGTGCGCATGCGCATGATCCACCATCTTGCTCATTACATATCCATGTGCCACAGTCAGTTCCAATGTAGCATCCACAGCTAATCAACTGCTTTCCATGAAGTGGGGCTAGGGCTGTTCCTCAGCTAAGTAATGTAGCTTGACGTTGTACCAAGGTACTTTAGTTTTTTGTGTTTGGCCATGCCTTATTCTGGCATGTATTAATTTATTTTATACTTCTGAAGAAGGCTAGATTACTCTAGCTGAAACCTAGGTAAAGACCAGTAACATTTCATGACTGAGTCAGATTTTTGACATATTTACTGTAAGAAGTTTCTGCCATTTTATACAGTTTTTGTTTTTGTTAGAAATGAGGTCATGTTTTGCACAGCATCTGTAAATATTTCATTTTGTTTATATTTATGTGCCGTATAATGCAATGATGGAAAAAAAGAAAAAAACAAGAAGGAGTCGTGCAACATAAATGAAAGTTAGTAGGTGTGTTTCTACATCTGAAAGATGACTATTGAAATTTCGCACAAGAGTGACACTCATAGTGCCACTATGAGGATGCAAATCAAGTTTGTTTTAAACACGTGCTGCAATAGTCTTAGGCATTATTTACCTTCAAGATTGGCACATCATACTGCATATACATCAGCAATTTGAGCATCAGTTGGCACCACAGTGACACAATGAACTGCTAACAATCAGTTACTTTAAGGACAGTACAGAGCCAAACATCCTGTAACATGCATTCCACTGATCCAAAACCACTGCCACTAGTGAATTCAGTGGTGCCAAGTGAGAGGTCATTGGAGGGCAGGGTGGCGGTCTGTTGTGTTCTTTGATGAAAGCTGGTTCTGCCTCAGTGCCAGTGATGGCCAGTTGAGGGTGTGCAACCAACCTGTCTGCATGCTAGAGACATTGGACCTACACCTGTATTTATGGTCTGGGGTGCAGTTTTGTATGACAGCAGGAGCATTCCCTTGGTTATCCCATGCATCCTGACTGAAATTTGTATCTCACTCTGGTGATCTGACCTGTCTTGCTGCTATTCATGAATGGCATTCCAGAGGTTGTTTTTCAACTGTATAATGCTTGCCCACACACCGCTGTTATAACCCAACATGCTCTACAGAGTGTCAACACGTTGTACCTTGGCCTGCTCCATCACTTGATCTCTGTCTCCAGTTGGGCCCATATGAGACACCATCAAACGATAACTCCAACATTATTCACAAACATTGTTAACCATCCCTGTATTGTCCGAGAAAGTGCAACAGCCATGGAAATCCACCCCACAATCTGGCACATGTACAACACAGTGCATGCATGTTTGCATTCCTGCATCAACATTCTGGTGGTTACACTGCTTATTAATGTACCATTTCACATTTGCAATGCCTTATCTTGCACTTACATTAATCTGTGATCTTACAAAGTTAATCTCTTAAATATGTTACCTAGACAAATGTATTCCCAAAATTTCATTACTCTACATTAATTATTTTTTGATGACGAGATTTGTTTTCCATAGCTGTATATTAAAGCTATCTGGAATACATTGTTAATTCTTTGGGTGCAGAATTTTATGCTGAGTAAGATCCTATACATTCTTATAACTATTTAAATATCATGTGGACAGTTAAGCCATACTCATTGGTCATCCCTGTCTTGTATGTTGAAACAGAAGAAGGTCTTTTACCATTAAATGTATGATACTTGCAAATGAATTAAGTCTCTTTAATGCCTTAATAATTTTATCTGTCTTGAAATCAACAATACTTCTGCTTAATTTGATTTCAGTTACTGATTCCTGTGCATAGTAGAGTACAGTGCTTCTAAATTCCAATCAAATATTTTTTCCTTGGTGCATGACCATTTTGTACCTATATATTAAACTTATATTACAGGCTAGAGGTGAAAAAAAGCTGAAAAATATACCAAGATACAGTTCTCTCACCTACTGATAATATTGTCCCTCTATAATGTTAGGAAACACTAACTTAAAATGATTGAGGTGCTAAAAATTCAAATTTTATCACACTGGCTTTATATTGTTATTTTTAAAGTATATATTATATTAATATTTTTCATATACATTGCTTCTAAGCTTAACAGACAATGAATTAATTTACAATGGCTTGTAATGGGAGTCCTGAGAAACAGTCTTAGTAATGTAGGTGGTTATAGAAACCACCAACACATTCCCTTAGTCATGGCTGAAAAGACAAAGATTACTGCATGATATCTGTAGTGTTCCTTCCTGACCAAGTCCCACATGAACACTCCAGAGGGAATAGCGCCATATTACCTTTTGGAATAGATTTGGGTATGAGACCATTCTAGACTTCTTTCACAGAAATTGCCATGTTACGGTGAGCTAACTGGTACTAATATGGATATGGGAGCTAGAGACATGGTCAGCAAGCATATTTCCCCTTCTTTGTCAATGAACAAAATCATGTTCACTAGACTTGTTTGGGGAACCTATGTGCTAGCAGTGGTCAAGTTGCAAGAGGCTCTGTGATGTTTACATTATCACTAAACTACAAATTTCCTGAAGCAGCACAGGTATGTCAAGATGCCACACTTGCTGTTTGAGGTGTCACAAGCATATGTTCAATGGAATCTGCAAGTCAACCCCCCCCCCCCCCCCCCACACACACACACACACACACACAGAGAGAGAGAGAGAGAGAGAGAGAGAGAGAGAGAAAGAGTGAAGCCACTGCTCATGGCGTGCTGCAGTACCACTGCAGTTGCATGTGTCAACACCTAGTTTTTGACTGTGTCACTGCACTGGTGCCACTTTATGGCACACCACTAGAAGTTAAATTTCAGTTGTACTTAAGCCACATTCACATACACAACTAAATAGACACTGCAGCTTGTGGCATACTGCAGTGGCACCATGAGCTAATCTACGTTCTTTATGATGCAGCTGTGTTGGCATTAATGTTATAGCACAGGTCATGATATTAGAGTTGAGGCAAATATTAAATTCAAGGGAAAGAAAACTCAAGTATTAGATCTGAAAATGTCCAGAAGTGTTATGATGAGGATGGATTCTGAGTGTCTGAGCACAAGTGATGCAGACATCGAATTGGTATTACAGGCATTATTTCAGAGCCCAAATAAATCAAGCTGCCAATCATCTCATCAGTTGCAGCTACCACTAACCATGGCACACAAGAGACTGAAGCTTCATGTCTACAAGCATGCACTTCAACTCCATGACATGCCAAAGCTCAAAGCATTTGCAAATGAGATTTTGAGTCGCATCAGCAATTATTCAGACTATCTGAAAAAGATAATATTCATGGGCAAAGCTTGCTTTCAAGTGCTGGGAAGATAAACACACAATGTAAGGATCTGGGGCTCTGAGAACCCCCACTTTATAATGGATATTGTGCATGACAGTCCAAAGGTAAACATGTGATGTGATCTGCTTCATAACCATATCATGGGACTGTTTCTCTTTGCAGAGGCATCAATAACATCGCCTGTTTATCTGGACATGTTGGAACAATTTGAATTTCCACATGCTGAAAAACTGCAACCTGATGACATCATGCTGCAGCAGGATGATGCCCCTCTTCACTGGACCTCAATCAGTAGAAGGGCTTTGAGTGAAACTTTTTCAGATCTCTGGATTGGCAGAGGAGGACCTATTTCCTGGCCCCCAAAGCCTCCAGACATAAATCCATTAGATTTTTCCCTTTGAGGCTTTGTGAAGGATGCTGTCTACTAGACCCTGGTGTGGTGCCACGAACAGTCAAAAATGGTAATCAAATGATATTATAGACTGCCTGAATCCGGAGCTCTAGTGGTAGAGACTTCAGAGAGAACTTGCAGAATATCATTAATAACATTCCTGATCATGCCACTTTCATAGGGGATGACTTCAACTTGTCAGGTATGGAGAACCACACCATCATAACTGGTGCCAGAGATAGAGATTCAAGTGACTCTACTCTGAGTGTGTTGTCCGAAAATTACTTTGAGCAGATAATTAGAGAATCACCTCATGAAGATAATGTCTCAGACAACCTAGCAACAAACAGACTTGAGCTTATCGAATCAGTTAATGTACATGATGGTATCAGTGATCATAAGTTTGTGATATCAACTATGACTACAAATTTTGCAAGACATGTTAAGAAAGGTATGAAGATATTATTGTTTGGCAAGAGTGACCTGACACAAATTGGAAAGTGAGTAGTCGACATCAAATATTCAGTGCTGAAGAGGAAGAATTGGAGCACAAAAGGAAAAAATTCAAAATCATTGTTCATTATACCTTAAACAGTATGTTCTGAGCAAGGTCTTAAGGGATGGGAAAGATCCACCATGGTTTTAATAGCCATGTTATAAAACTGCTATGTAATAAATAAATAAATAAAAGAAATAAAAAGAAAAAGATAGAGGGAGCTTCCTCACAAACTCAAGAGAAGTCAAAACCTAGCTGACAAACAAAAGCTAAACAAAGTGAAAACAAGTGCAAGGAGAGTAGTGAGAGAGGCATTCAGTGACTCTGAAAGCAAAATTTTGTCAACTGATCTTAGTAAAGATGCTAAGAGGTTTTGGTCTTACATAAAATCAGTAAGCAGTTCAAAATCCTCTGTTGATTCACACAGTGACTATACTGGTACTGAAATGGAAGATGGACAAAACACTGAATTCAGTCTTCCAAAATTGTTTCACATGGAAGATCATGACATGGACCCTCCTTTCAATCAATGTACGTGTAAACGCATCAGGACAAGATGGGATACCTCTAACATTCTACAAAGACTACATAAAAGAATTTGCTCACTTCTAACAGTAGTTTATTGTACATTGAAGGAGCAATGGAAGGTATGTAGCAGCTGCAAAGAAGTGCAAGTCATTCCCATTTTCAAGAAGAGTGATAGGGCAGATGCACGTAATTATAGGACTATATTGTGACTTCAATCTGTTGTAGAATTAGGGAACATGTTTTATGCTCAAGAATTATGACTTTTTGGAGAACAAAAATCTCCTCTATGAAGATCAACATGCAATCCACGAACAGTGATCTTGTGAAAATTAGGTCACTATTTTCCTCCATAAGACCCATGGCACTGTAGACAATGGTGCTCGGGTTGATGTCATGTTCCTTGACTTCAGGAAGGCATTTGACACAGTCTCACACTGTCATTTAGTGAAAAAAATGGGTTTACTGAGTGTTGGCCCAGATCTGCAGCTGGGTGCAAGACTTCTTGCAGTCAGAAGTCAACACGTCACTATTAATGGAACAAAATTGATAGATGCAAATGTAATTTCCAGCATACCCCAAGGAAGTGTGATAGGGCCATTACTGTTTTAAATGTATGTAAATTATCTAGAAGAAAGCGTCAAAGCTCTTTAAGACTGTTCGCAGATGGTACAGTTGTCTATAAGAAAGTAGCAACGCCAGAAGACAGTATTGATTTGCAGAGTGAACCACTAAAGATTGATGAATGGTGCAGACTCTGGTAGTTGACCCTGAAGGTAAATAAATGTAACATATTAGGCACATGTAGGGAAAAAAATCCACTACTGCACAGTTACACTATTGATGACAAATTGCAGGAAACAGTGTCTACCATAAAATATCTAAGAGTAACTATCCAGAGTGACCTTAAGTGGAATGACCACATAAAGCAAACAGTAGGAAAATCAGATGTCAGACTGAGATTCATAGGAAGAATCATAAGGAAATGTAACTCATCTGCAAAGGAAGTGGCATACAAAGCACTTTCTCAACCGAATCTTGAGTATTGTTCACCCATCTCAGATCCTTATCAGGTAGAATTGACAGAAGAGATAAGAGAAAACCAAACATAAATGGCACATTCCATGAGAGGATCATTTAGTCAGTGAGACAGCATTACAGAGATGCTCAACAAACTCCAGTGGCAGGCAAATTGCAAGAGAGGCATTGTGCATAACAGAGAGGTGTACTATTGATATTTCGAGAAAATGCTTTCATGTAAGAGTTGGATAATGTAATACTTTCTCTCACATACATCTTGCAAAATGACCACAATGAGAAAATTCAACTAATTAGAGCTAATACACAGGCTTACTGACAATCATTTTCCCCAGACGCCATTCATGAGTGTGACAGGAGAGAAGGGGAGATCAGTTAGTGATACCAGAATTACGCTTCATCACACACTGTTAGATAAGCTGTGAAGTATGATGTAGATGTATAACTGTGAGTGCATGTAAACATAGACTTTGGTTGTTGCCAAAGTCAATAAAATTCTTCTGGGCTTGCGGCCGCATTGTCAACTATAAAATTCTGACGTTTCAGCAACTGTTGCAAGATATCTTCCTCAGGGTGTATTGCTAACTGTTGAATGATCACTCTTTTGGTTACTTATATACTATGGATGAGTGCTGTCATTGGATATGAGGGTGAGGAGGAAGGGAATTAGGTGTTCTTTTATTGGTCTTTGCATTGAGTGTTGTCATTGGTGGGAATAGGCATTTTCCGTTGGAGTTTCCTTCATTGGTGAAATCAGCGAATAGGAAAATGAGCGGTGACTGCAGCGTAGCATTGTTTACTAACTGTCGAGTATCAACTAGGGCATGTCAGCACTCTGTGTACCCTCCACTGTTGTTGCCTAACACATGCTTGTTGCTTTGCAAGAGCTGTCCTTCCACAAAACTGTCACTGCTGGCAGCCAAGATGCTGATAGTCAGTACCCATCTTCTCTATTCATGTTGTCGGGTCACTTGGCTATTTCTATAGCCTCTCTAATCTTTCTCCTCAAACTAAACAGCTGTTTCACCAGTACATGGGCCTGTCAAAATTCAGTCTTCATCCTGTACTGTTCCTGGTGTTCTAGCACTGCTGACTTGTATTGTTTCAGATGGATATATCTCTCATGTTCAGATAACCTTGTGCATATTGGATGCCCAGTCTCACCTACATACACCAGTCCACATTTGCACAAGATTTCATAAACTCCGGCAGCATGAAGCTTGTCAATTTTATCATTTGTCAAACTCAGAACATCTTTCATTTTGTTGTTACTGCAAAAAATCGGCATAATACCTGCCTGATAGAGAATTCTGCCCAGATATTCAGTAACACCTTGTACATATGGTAGCAGGACGGTGTTCTATGCTTCATTCTGCATTTCCATATTGCCCTCCTGCTTTGGTACCATAGTTTTAGTATAATCCTCATGTTGTAGCCATTGGCTCCAAAAATGGACCTGAGGTTCAGTAGTTCAGCTTTAAGTTTGTGTTCATCATTGATCCTGTAGGCTCTTTTAGTTAAAAGTTTGCAGGGCCAATTTCTTTTACGTAGAATGGTAGTGGGAGGATGCATGCAGGTATCTGTACATGTTGGTGGACTTTCTATAAACTCATTATCCGACAGCCAAGATAATGAAATTGATGCAAGCACTACTGAAGCAAACTAGGATGAATTTTGACATGGCCTGAAGACTCATTCCACAAGTGCCACAGGCACCTACAATATATGGTGTACCAAAGGTCCACAAAGAAGCCTTTCCTTTACAGCCAATAGTGAGTAGTATGAACTCACCAACCCACAAACTAGTGGAAGAATTGGCTCTGAAGTTTAGAAATCTAGTGAGCCACACTGATTTATACATCAAGGACTCCACCCACTTTGTAGCTCTTTCGAAAGAAAAGTGTGTCTCAAGTACAGATCTGATGGTCAGCTTTGACATGAAGTCTTTATTCATAAAAGTACCCATGATGGACACCATGAACACCTTAGAGGAATGCATGGCACCTGATATCTGCTAGCTAGTGCGCCACTGTTTGACAACCACCTATTTCAAGTGGAAAGGGTATTTCTATGAGCAGACGGATGGTGTAGCTATGGGTTCTCCTCTATCACCTGTTGCAGCAGAATTTATATGCAGGCATTTGAAGAAACAGCTCTCCAGTCCACACCAATATGCCCAGCATGCTGGCTGCAATACATTGACAACATGTTTGTCATCTGGCCACATGGAGAAGAAGAGCTTCAGAACTTCCACCAACATCTCAATCAGTAGCACAGCAAAATTTATTTTACCTTGGAGTTAGAAAAGAATGGGGTATTGCCTTTTTTTGATGTGGAAGCTTACCATAAGCCTGATGGGAAGTTTGGACACAGAGTTTTTAGAAAGCCCACCAACAAGAACAGCTACCTGCATGCATCCTCCAACCACCATCCTACGAAAAAGAAATCAGCCCCATAAACTTTAACTAAGAGAGCCCACAGGATCAGTGATGCACACAATCTTAAAGCTGAACTACAGAACCTCAGGTCCATTTTTGGAGCCAATGACTATGACATGAGGATGATACATAAAACTACGGTGTCAAAGGAGGAGGGCAACACCGTCCTGCTACCATATGTACAAGGGGGTTACTGAACGTCTGGGCAAAATTCTCTATCGGGCAGGTAATAAGCCAATTTTTCATAGCGACAACAAAAAAAAGATGTTCTGGGTTCAACAAAAAATACAATTGACAAGTTTCATGCCAATGGAGTTTATGAAATCGGGTGTGAATGTGGATTTGTGTATGTAGGTGAGAGTGGGTGTCCAATAAGCACAAGGTTATCTGAACATGAGAGATATATCCATCTGAAACAATACAACAAGTCAGCAGTGGCAGAACACCAGGAACAATGCAGGATGAAGATCAAATTAACAATCTACATCTACATTTATACTCCGCAAGCCACCCAACGGTGTGTGGCGGAGGGCACTTTACTTGCCATTGTCATTACCTCCCTTTCCTGTTCCAGTCGCGTATGGTTCACGGGAAGAACGACTGTCTGAAAGCCTCCGTGCGCGCTCTAATCTCTCTAATTTTACATTCGTGATCTCCTCGGGAGGTATAAGTAGGGGGAAGCAATATATTCGATACCTCATCCAGAAACGCACCCTCTCGAAACCTGGCGAGCAAGCTACACCGTGATGCAGAGCGCCTCTCTTGCAGAGTCTGCCACTTGAGTTTGTTAAACATCTCCGTAACGCTATCACGGTTACCAAATAACCCTGTGACGAAACGTGCCGCTCTTCTTTGGATCTTCTCTATCTCCTCCGACAACCCGATCTGGTACGGATCCCACACTGATGCGCAATACTCAAGTATAGGTCGAACGAGTGTTTTGTAAGCCACCTCCTTTGTTGATGGACTACATTTTCTAAGGACTCTCCCAATGAATCTCAACCTGGTACCCGCCTTACCAACAATTAATTTTATATGAGCATTCCACTTCAAATCGTTCCACACGCATACTCCCAGATATTTTACAGAAGTAACTGCTACCAGTGGTTGTTCTGCTATCATATAATCATACAATAAAGGATCCTTCTTTCTATGTATTCGCAATACATTACATTTGTCTATGTTAAGGGTCAGTTGCCACTCCCTGCACCAAGTGCCTATCCACTGCAGATCTTCCTGCGTTTCGCTACAATTTTCTAATGCTGCAACTTCTCTGTATACTACAGCATCATCCGTGAAAAGCCGCATGGAACTTCCGACACTATCTACTAGGTCATTTATATATATTGTGAAAAGCAATGGTCCCATAACACTCCCCTGTGGCACGCCAGAGGTTACTTTAACGTCTGTAGACGTCTCTCCATTGATAACAACATGCTGTGTTCTGTTTGCTAAAAACTCTTCAATCCAGCCACACAGCTGGTTTGATATTCCATAGGCTCTTACTTTGTTTATGAGGCGACAGTGCGGAACTGTATCGAACGCCTTCTGGAAGTCAAGGAAAATAGCATCTACCTGGGAGCCTGTATCTAATATTTTTTGGGTCTCATGAACAAATAAAGCGAGTTGGGTCTCACAGGATCGCTGTTTCCAGAATCCATGTTGATTCCTACATAGTAGATTCTGGGTTTCCAAAAACGACATGATACTTGAGCAAAAAACATGTTCTAAAATTCTACAACAGATCGACGTCAGAGATATAGGTCTATAGTTTTGCGCATCTGCTCGACGACCCTTCTTGAAGACTGGGACTACCTGTGCTCTTTTCCAATCATTTGGAACATTCCGTTCCTCTAGAGACTTGCGGTACACGGCTGTTAGAAGGGGGGCAAGTTCTTTCGCGTACTCTGTGTAGAATCGAATTGGTATCCCGTCAGGTCCAGTGGACTTTCCACTGTTGAGTGATTCCAGTTGCTTTTCTATTCCTTGGACACTTATTTCGATGTCAGCCATTTTTTCGTTTGTGTGAGGATTTAGAGAAGGAACTGCAGTGCGGTCTTCCTCTGTGAAACAGCTTTGTAAAAAGGTGTTTAGTATTTCAGCTTTACGCATGTCATCCTCTGTTTCAATGCCTTCATCATCCCGGAGTGTCTGGATATGCTGTTTCGATCCACTTACTGATTTAACGTAAGACCAGAACTTCCTAGGATTTTCTGTCATGTCGGTACATAGAATTTTACTTTCAAATTCACTGAACGCTTCACGCATAGCCCTCCTTACGCTAACTTTGACATCGTTTAGCTTCTGTTTGTCTGAGAGGTTTTGGCTGCCTTTAAACTTGCAGTAAAGCTCTCTTTGCTTTTGCAGTAGTTTCCTAACTTTGTTGTTGTACCACAGTGGGTTTTTCCCGTCCCTCACAGTTTTACTCGGCACGTACCTGTCTAAAACGCATTTTACGATTGCCTTGAACTTTTTCCATAAACATTCAACATTGTCAGTGTCGGAAAAGAAATTTTCGTTTTGATCTGTTAGGTAGTCTGAAATCTGCCTTCTATTACTCTTGCTAAACAGATAAACCTTCCTCCCTTTTTTTATATTCCTATTTACTTCCATATTCAGGGATGCTGCAACGGCCTTATGATCACTGATTCCCTGTTCTGCGCTTACAGAGTCGAAAAGTTCGGGTCTGTTTGTTATCAGTAGGTCCAAGATGTTATCTCCATGAGTCGGTTCTCTGTTTAATTGCTCGAGGTAATTTTCGGATAGTGCACTCAGTATAATGTCACTCGATGCTCTGTCCCTACCAGCCGTCCTAAACATCTGAGTGTCCCAGTCTATATCTGGTAAATTGAAATCTCAATCTATAATGTAAAATTTAATATTTATTATGGGCATTTATAAAATTATACTATTCAATTTAAGTTTTTAAAACAATGAAAATAATTTAAATCATTAAGGTTTTCAGTTTGATTTGTTGACATTTCTCTGAACAAGTACAGTCTTTTTTAAATAAAAAAGTTGAGATTTTGTCCGTGCTAAAGCTCAACCCACCATCTATGCCACATAATAGATTGTCAACAGTCTCCTTAAGCGGGAAGGCATCCAGACTTTTACAGTCCTGTTGTAATGTAATTAAGAGTCCAAACACTGTCCGATGCAGAGGCTAAAGTTTTTGGGAAGTATAGCACAGAAATGTGACTGCAACTAGGTCACTAGACAGAGCATTATTGATTACAGCTGGTAAGATGTCTTGTTTGATAGTCCTGAATAAGGAGGACTGGCACTTATTTTGAATGTTTGGCATGAAGAATAAAACTGTTCAGGAACTACAAATATTTTCTCTTTTGTTTGACTGTCAAGAGGGGTCTTGTGTTGCATCTTAAGTAATAGAATCTTCATATTGCACTTTGGAAACATGATTCCCAACAACATTCATAGCAGCCACATTTTGACTCTCTTCATCAAATCTCTTGCTTGCAACTGCTTGATGCTTCTTGGAGCCTAAATTTTGGGTGGAACATGAACAGTTGTTAATTTGTTTCATTGCTTTTGTAAATTATATGTAGAGGGGAAGCAGAGTATTTTGAGATGCTGGTTTTGATATTCCCAAAAACGAGAGCACATTGACTTGAATGAAGCTCATTGATTTTCCCTTGTATTCTGTGTCTGTTTTATGCAACAATATCATGTTGACATGCTTTTTTTTTGTTTAATGTCCTAATCCACTCACATCCTGCTGATTTTTTTATGATGACCAAACTGTTGAGAGGCCTAAAACCATGATTTTTATGATCAGTTATACTAAGTATCTGCTATTTATCTACACTATAGGAAAACAAATTAGTCCACCCTTTTAGAGGTTTCCAATTCACTCAAGATTTATTGTTGCAACAGTGCATACAGAATACATGAAATGATTACATTTACAGATTGATAGCACAAGTGATTCTGAGGTACCAGCTATCGACCCATGCTGAGGCACCCGTATTAGTACATGGTGTAACAAAGTAGATACTGGTTCTAGCAGCCATATAGATGGCAACTACTGTCCTGGGATACATTATTCCAAGCATTCTTAACCTGTTCATGTAATTCTGTAAGAGTTGTTAGTTGACGAGTCACACGAGTCTTTTCTCATACCATCATATCTCACATGTGCTTGACTAGAGATAAGTCTGGAAACTGAACTGCTCAGGAAAAATGCTGCATGTCTTGCAGAGCATTTTGAGTTTCACAGACAGTGTGTGGATGAGCTTTATCATATTGGAACAACACATCACCTTTCTGTGCAAGAAAGGCAAGAGAACCCATCTAATAACTTCTGCATGCATCGAATGCTGGTTAGTTCCCTCTCCAGGAACATCAAAGGTGAATAAGAGTTGTAGCTTATCACATCTCAGACTGTAAGACCTGGGGATGGGGCCTAGTGTCTTGGACAACTGCACTCTACAAGATAGTGCTCACCAGGTCTACTCTGTATGCACAAATAACCATCACTTGCATGCAGGCAGAATCTGCTTTCATAACTGAAAACCACAGTGTCCATCTTTCAAGTGATGCTCTGACAGCACCAGTCAGGTGGTCATGTCAGTGCTGTAGTCTGAGTGGAAGACAAACTAGAGGTGTGCGTGCCTGCAGTCTTTCACGAACCCGCTCTACTGTGCAGGAAA
This sequence comes from Schistocerca cancellata, assembly GCF_023864275.1. Lineage (NCBI taxonomy): Eukaryota > Metazoa > Arthropoda > Insecta > Orthoptera > Acrididae > Schistocerca > Schistocerca cancellata. The sequence continues at coordinate 311,504,265 of NC_064626.1, forward strand.
AGTTAACTCCATAAGGACACCGTTACAGTGTGGCTAATGCTGTATAGTACTTTAGTAGAGCTGGCCATGATGTCTCCTTTGTTGATGCTGCTGAGTCTGCGTTGTCCATGTGGCTTCTCGTTGTCAAGGCGATGATTCCTTTGCTGCTCTGGGTCCAAGAAAAAGGTGCGGGTTTTTTAATTATCACTGGACTATCGAAATCATGACGCAGTATTCCACGGTTTCTTTGTATCAAAAACACACTTTTATTGTCACAACTACATACACAATCACACTCAACCGCGGCCAACACTCAAGTGCCGAAAAACCGTTGTAGACCAAAGATCACAGTCATATGCTACAAAGAACATACAATTCCAATATCGATCGCAACACCTAACTTAGTATTATCTTAAGTGAAAGCTTTTTTCTTTTAACACGACTTTAGTATATAATGAAATAAAATGACGTCTATTTGTCAGTTCCATTACAAGTCCCATGGCTAACAACCAGTTCACGATTGTTCATGTTGTCACATCTGAGCTCACAAGCCCTCTTATTTGTGCTGTGGTAGCTGTATGATCTGCCACTGCTGCCCTTTCATTCAATATGAGGAACCTGGTGAGCATCTCTGCTGTGTGGATGTCCAGAACTTAGTCTACAGGTGTAAGAATGTTCACGTGACCACTGATACCAGCATCATTGCACAACTGACGCAGCACATCCAGCTTGTGTGGCAATTTTCGAAAAGGACAATTCCACCTCTCGGAAGGCCACAATTTGACCCCTTTCAAACTCAATCACTTGGCTGTACCAAGCATGAGTACATCTCCATGGTTGCCTGCTTGCTTCACATTTGCAGCACACTTAGCTTTCTGGCTATGAGCATTTCCTATTAAATGATAGACACAAATGACACTCTGGTAACTATGCCACTACACTATCTGTTGAGGGATGATGCTGAAGTCATTGTCAGTACATCTACTACCTCCAGATGGCATATGCTGTCATCAGATCAAAATTGACATTGTCTTTCCTGGTGTGCTAACTCTTTTTCTGGCAGTGTATTTAGTGCTACCTTAATATCTACACTAGTGTACTGGAAGCTACCAAAGAATAAGTTATCTACACAGTATAAAAGGTGTAAATGCGGTGAACACTGCTAACAGAAAGTCTCAGTATTTGAATCAGATAATTTGTCGAGGAGTAACTAATAAGATATGTTTTCCATTTTGTTTTGAGTTTATGATGATTGTCAACTTTCTTGCATATCTGCTAGTAACTTGTTAAAGATCCTACAACTGGGAAACAGAACACCTCTTTAGCATTTGTGTAATACATTGTAGTTGTTTAGACCACAGTTCATTCAAATCTCATTCTTATTATTAGCCACTACTACTATCAGCAGATAAATGAATGGCAAACTGAGCACAAGAGTTCCAAGACCTCTGAAGATGCTTTTTTTAGCTATGTGGTTATCTAATTTATACAATATTCATTCACATTTATTTACATTGAATACATCAAGTCCAAAAGATGTCACAAATCATATAAGAGAAACTAAGGAACTTTCTCCAAATTAATGCATTGGTAGATGTATCTAAGTGCAATGCTGAAATGAGCTCCTTCATTAATTCCTTTATGTTGATTCTGTCTTTAATTTTTTTATCCAACAATATAGCAAGTAATTCTACACAAAGTGTTTTATTTAGTTTCTGGTGTTAGTCTTTTATTATCTTTTAGATGCATAGTACGAGTCTTGCTGGGATTATGATTTAAAGTGTTTGCTGCGAACCAATTGTAGCCCTATTCTTGTATCATCTGAATTGTCTCTGGTGTTGATGAATTTAAGCTCTTGGTGAATATGCATTTGTCATCATCACTTTTTGAAGGGCTACTGGTCCTCACTTCTGTGTGTAGTTTTACCCTCATTGTGTGTTTAGTTAATGTGATCATCTGCTTCCCCTTATGATGGTAAGACTCTATCCTCACAAGGCAAATGCCATTAATGCCATATTTTATTTTCTCAAGCTTTATTTTTACTGTAGCCAGTGGAAAGAGTTCTAGATGATCCCAAGTATGAGCACTGTCAAACTGGTGATTGACTTGAAAGACATTAGTAGTCGTTCTTGCACATTCATTTCACTTTATTTGATGACTTTCTGAATGCTTGTGCAAATAATTCTGCTTGGTTCCTAGTGTCCGTGGCTAGTCCCTCAGAGTGAACTTATTGCATAAATTTCTGTCCTCAAAACTTCTTCTGGTACTTCCACTGAATGAACATTATTTATTATTTTATTAGTTATTATCATTGATGGAAGCAAGTCGCCGAAGTGGCTTCAACTACAAAGAACTTGTGATACATCGGCCGAACTGCCCCGCATGGGGCCTCCCGACCAACAATGCCATACGATCATTTCATTTTATTTATTATGTTGAATTGAAATGCAAACTAGAATTATGCACTGATCCATAGATAGTGGTGTGTTTGTCCACTGTCCTCCATAAATCCAGGAAATGTCACAAGCAGTGTGCGAACTCAAAATGTTTTGTGTCAAATGTAACAAAATTCAGTCAAAATATAGAATTTGTGAAATGATCTAAATGAAACACATAAATACTAGTTCCAGACAATGAATTTATCTTCGAACTAAAAATTTTCACTAATGGTATTTGTACAGCGAGGGGAGGAGAGGTGGTGGCATAAAGTTTTCACCAGATTTTGCACCAATGTTCTGGATTAAATTCGAAACCTCTCCACAGAACCTCATGAAATGTAGGGATGTGACACTGTTGATGGTGGCACATCCATCAGATGGGGACATTATGCTTGGCAGCTGCCTTGGTGCTATTTGCAAGGAGTAGGCTATATGCCAGCAATGGGTTCTACCCTCTCCCTTCTTTCATCATCATCATCATCATCATCGTCATCGTCATACAAAAAAGACTTAGAACATGTAAAAAGAATGACAAGCAACATATTTACAAAGTGTTAAAGATCTGAGCGAGAACAACACCATACAACAATGTCATACAGTTAAAGATGTCTTTGAGAACCAAAAGATACTGTAATCTCTTGAAGACATTCTTCCATAACCCTGCATTGCAGTTTGTCTGGCATATGATGACATAGTCCCAGTTGCATTTGTTTTCTGTATACAGGGTGGAGAAAAAATTGTGTCATGAAATTTTAACCCTGGATAGCTGATGCCAGTAGGAACCAAAATTACTACTGTTGTGTAGGTCAACAACACACCATTTTTAAGCTACGGAAACTTGGCACCATGTGCTCCACTTGGCCATGGGATTGCCTTGTTGTCATTCATCTTTTGATGGTCAGTGCTATGGTTGTTGGTTCGTACATAAAAATGTTCCTCACACCGTCACTGCCCCAATGTGATATGCACATGCGTCAGATAGGTCTTGCATTTGTCTCTACCTCACGTCAGAGGCATTCACATTTAAGCTTCACTTCGGAGTACACATGTCACATGCAGTTTAGTCATACAGTAAGCATGGTGGCACAGTATCTGTTTGAAGAACAACAATATGTGGTTTTTGTTTATGGAATGGCCAATGGTAATGCACATGAAGCTCAATGGTTGTATGAGGTACGTTACCCAGTAAGATACCACCTACACCTGCAAACGTTTACAGCAATTCACCAGTGGCTTGGTGAAACAGACTCATTAGCAGGATATCATGGTGATGCTGGAAGACCTTGAACATGACGGAATGCTGCACTGGAAGAGACTGTTCTCAAGCGCTTCGAGGATGCACCTATGACAAGTATTTGACCGGTTGGACACGACATGGTGGTCACTCATCAGTTAGTTTGGAAGGTTTTGATGGATAACAGCCAGCATCCATTTCGTTTCCACCTTGTCCAAGACCTAAATTGTGTGGTGGACAATGAACACAGGTTAAGGTTTTGCTAGTGGTCTCTGCAATGTGTTGCATAAGATCCTGACTTCCCTGCCATTATGTTGGTTACTGACGAGTGCATCTTTCATTGGGATGGTCTGTACAACACTCAAAATGTTCATTACTGGGCAAGGAGAAATCCTCACATCATGTATGTCCACAGACACCAGGACCAATTTTCTCTGAACATTCAGGCAGGCATTGTGCATGACCATCTGATTGGGCTGGTCCATCTACCTCCTTGACGTACTGGGGCAAATTACTTTCACCTTTTGCAAGAAATTCTATCCAGCCTTCTGGAAGATGCTCCCCTGGACATACAGCTATGCATGTGGTTACAGCGTGATGGGGCACCCGCCCATAACAGCCATGCTGTGCACGGATATTTAAATGAACTCTTCGATGGCCAGGTGATTTGCAAAGTGCTCATAGGACATGGACCCTGTGATCACAAGACCTCATGCCACTGGACTTTTTCCTGTGGGCATTCTTCAAGGTTCCAGTTCACCCACACAGATGTGAACCACCTAGAAACGATGAGGAGTTAATGGACCGCATTCAACATGCTGCCAATCACATCAGGGAAATGCCAGGAATCTTTGAAAGAGTTCGTTAAAACATCGTTCGATGTCACCAGTTTGAGCACCTGCTTTAAGTAAACAATGTCCTAGCTACAAAAAAAGCCCTTTGCAGGGCCGATACAATTTGTAAAACACTTTCTGTATGCAAACCAACAGCTGTTGATGTGTTTGTTCCTGGTACGTCTTATCATGAAACTACAATGGATGTGTCAGGATCCCAGCGGATTCGTCTCCAGGCGCCCAGAGTGGAAGCCTGGCGCACTGCCACCGAGCGTGTGGGCCACCTTGGGTACACCGTGAACTCCAGCAGGCAAAGCATTCACGGTCATGTGTTGTCCAGAGCATCCAGCAACAGGGCAATCCCACAGCCAATCAAAGCACTTGGCACCAATTTTATATAGTTTAAAAATTTTGTGTTGTCGACATACACAACGTTAGTAATTTTGGTTCCTATTGGCATCAGCTATCCAGAGTTAAAATTACATTACACAATTTTTTCTCCACTCTGTATAGACGATGCACACAGTTTTACAGTGTTGCAGTTGTATCTGTAGAAGATTTGCGCAGCACTACTGTAGATAAAACATTCTCAATTTTTTTTTCTATTCTATAATGGGAGTGTTGTTTTGTGATTTTTCTCTAATTTGTGGAAATCAGTGCAGACAATGTAACAAAGGTACAGGTACTTGTAAACTACAAACCTATTTTGTTGATATACTTATGCAGATCAGAAGGAAAATATGACTAACAGAGGTGAGTGAATTAGGAGATTGTTAGACACTACCTGCCATGCAAATCCCCAATTAGATATCTCTGACAACAAACATACTACTATTAAAATTTCATGTGATACCTTCATTGATAAAATTCAACCTCCAGTAAGTAGTTTAATTAATGCTCTATGATGCACAGACATGAGACTCATCAGCACATTCTAACACACAGGCAAATACATAATGTATTGTTTTTGTTCTTCAGAGAGTGACATGACATCAGATGTGGAGTCAAGAAAGCGGACGTCATCTGTGACATCTTACTCAACCAGTGATAGTCTGTCAACACAGCTCCCTCCAGAATGTGCACAGCTGGCAACAGCCAAGAAGATCTCATGCAATCTTGAGCAAAAGGCAAGACAGCAGCATGCATGGCAACAGCAGGAGCAGCATGAGCAGCAGCAGACACCATCTCTGCTGAGCAGGCTGAGTGCAGTCATGTCCACACACAGTGATGATCTGCACCAAAAGGTCCCACAAGTTGCTCTAATATTTTATAGCTATGATCTCATATAATCTCTTCAAATAGAGGATAATAAAAAAATAAAGGCCTAACTACTTTTGCAGGAACCCAATGTAACTAGAACAAATGCAGCAAAATTATTTTATTGATAACAACAATGGAATTCCTGGATGGAATAATATGAAAATAAAGGAAAGGCAACCAGTCACCTGTAGCTGACTGGTGGGTGGCACATAAACATGCAACAGAAAACTATCCATATTAGGTTCTGAGCTCTTGCTCTTTCTCCAGTAGAAGTACACACATTCACACCTACACTCACACATACACTCTAACACATATGCCCCTTGCCATGAGACTGACTTGATTATTGATAGCAGTTGCCTGGGCTGATGGAGATCAGGAGGTGGTAAGAAAGGAGGTATGAGGCGAGGATGGGGTAGTGGGATACTGTAAGGCAGGTCTTTTCACAGATGTCTCAGCAGATGCACAAAGAGATGGAAGAAGTTCAGGGATTAGATCATATAAGAGGTAGGGAGGAGGGGAAGTGGAGGAGGGGAGAGGGAAGAGGGAAAGAGAGGAGAGGAAAGGACAGGAAAGTGGAGATAAGGAGGGAAGAGAGGAAGGTAGAAGGAGACTGGACAAGGGGAGGAGGGGGGAGGGAGGAAGGGGAGGGGGAAGGGGGGAAGAGAGAGAGAGAGAGAGAGAGAGAGAGAGAGAATGCCTAAATAGTGGGGTGGTGGGAGGGAAGAGTGCTGGGAGAAAGTAGTACATGATCTGGACAGGGAAGAAGTGGTATGGGCGGAAGAGAGAAGAAAAAAGATAAGGTGAGACAATGGAAACAGATCAGTGGAGGTATAGGCAAGGGAGATTACGAGACCATAGTATATACTGGAGAGGTAATTCCCAGCTGTGTGCTTCAGATAAACTAGTGCTGGAAGCGAGTGTTCAAATGGCTTGCATAGTGAAGCAGCTACCGAAGTCCTTTGTGTTGTGTTGTGCAGCATGTCTGGCAACTGGATGGTCAAATTTTTAGTTTTCCGCAATTTGGGTGTGACCATTCGCACAGATAAACAGTTGGTTACTTGTCTTGCCCACATACAATGCTATACAGTAATCGCAGTATAGATGATATATAACATGGCTGCTTTCATATATAACACGGCTGCTTTCATATATAACACGGCTGCTTTCACATGTGGCCCTGCTTTTTGTGTGGAGTAGGAAATGTCTCTGAGTGGACTATGATAGGAGGTGGTGAGTGTGTATGAGACAGGTCTTGCACCTAGGTCAACCACAAGGGAATGGGCTATGGGGTGCAGGATTGGGAGCAGAACTGGAACAGCAATGGGCAATCTGCAGGTTGGGTGGGCAGTGGAAAACAACTTTGGGTGATGTGGGCAGTATTTTGGGTAAGATATCCCTCACCTTAGTGCACAATGAGACATAGTCAAAGCTCTGGTGAAGATGTGGTTGAGCTTTTCAAGGCCAGCAGCATACTGGATGATCAGAGGAGTCCTGGTCAGTGGCTGGCTAATAGGTTTATTGGTGTCAGAGGAGGAGAGGGTGCAGGAGATTTGTGTACTGATGAGATGGATAGGATACTGTCTGTCGATAAAGACTCTGATAAGCATATCAGTATATTTAGACAACTCCTGCTTTCCACTGCAGATGTGGCAGCCATGGTGGCAAGTCTTGTGCATTGGGTGTCTTTGTGGTTGCTTGTGTAAATGTTTGTATTTCTACTAGAAAAAGAGCAGGAGCTCAAAAGCTAGTGTAGTTTTCTGTTGCATACATCTATGCACCAAACATCAGTCATCTGTAGGTGAGTGGTTGCCTGTCATTTTACTGATGGACTTTTCTCTCTGAAGTATGCTTTGGAGACAGTAATTCAAACTATCAACAATTGAAAGTTATGTCTGTGTCATCTTTTATGTATGCCTTAATCAAGTCTGCCACTGGGGTTCCCCTTTCTTCACTGCAACGTATCATCTGGTGTAAATGAATTTAATCTTCAGTTTGCTATTTTAGTTCATATGAAGTCTTTGACCAAGTATGTGGCTCCATAGTAAAACCTGAAATCAGACAACAGGTGATCTTAGAGACCAGAAAATAAGACCAGATTGTGAGAGTCCACGGTTACTGATAAATTGTTAAATAATTGTCACTGGTTCAGTAGCAGTGTGTGTTGTCACACTGTCCTCTTTAAATAAGTGTAGACATCAATATCTTGAAATACGAAAAAGGGGCACACAATGCAATATACCAACCCAAATTACAATTTTTTAAAGAGTACAGCCTAACAATCATATGTGGCAAGCACCATACTGTCACCTTGAAGTTGTGTAAATGGCATTTCACATATGTGGCTATCAGATTCCTGTCTGTCCAGAACAATGAACTCTTTGGTCGCATAACACGTGACATGACAACAATAGGTCTCAGCTAACAGCCATAACTTCTCCAAAAATGTATTGTCCTTGTTTATGTTTCTCTTTATTTGTTGGCAGTTTGCCTCTTTTATAGGGAAAGGTTGAAATCAGTATGCAGAAATTAATGTACATTCTCACACACTAATGTGCTTGCAGCTGCATCTTACAGCTTGAATAACGTGTATTCCATAAGACTGATGTAATACAGCCTTGATACCTGTAGAGTATATTAAATTTTGGTCATCCAGCCAATTTATTTCACCTCCTCAGCTCTCAATCCTCTTTGAAGTTCAAATCCACTTCTTTATTGTAAGTTTCAGTGACACCATACTTAGAAGAAACATCAGTTCTGCACAACTTACAAACTACTATTGTTTTTGTGAAGCATTTTTCCGTCAAAAGCTCACAGTACAGAACAGCAAGGTCAGCTGTGACTCATAGTCCCTCTTCTCAAGAACTTCCTATTGTACAGAGGCATCACAGTTTATTTGTAAAGCTCCCATTGTTTCTGTTATTCTGTGTTATTTGAAATGATAGTCATAACTGCAAAAGAAGGTCTACATTCAGTTACAAACTGTCTGTGAAATGTTTCATAACTACTGGCAGAGATTTGTTATTCGTAAGTACCAGTAAGTACTTCTGATTGTGAGTAAATGTTGTGCTTTTTGAAATCTCTGAACAATATGTTCTTAGACACGAAGATGGTTTCACCATGGTGGAGATGACAAAATACTTTGTTCAAATGTGTGGTTTTGTGGTGATATGTACTAATATAATTCTTTTGAGGTTCTAGTCATATCAAGTGGTTTAAAATCCATGAACTTTTGGCCAAGTACTCCTTGGCCACTGTTAAGTGGTCACCATCTTTTGGTTGTTGTTGTTGTTGTTGTCCTGCAACATGACTGGTGCTCGCTCCAGCGCCATATAAGGTAATGTTTTTGTAGTGCACTGCCATGCCTACTACAATCTTCCAATGTCTGGGTCCCAAGCCATGCTTAGCTGTAGGCTGCCAGCTTTACTGAGTATGTTGTCACAAATTTGTGACTTGTCCACCTTTTTTATTACACTATCCCGAAACTGTTAGTCCATGTAACAACAGATGTTTCTTTGAATGCAGATTAAAATAATTTATAGTACTCCACCATGTTATGGGTATATATACAAAAAGAAGTTCATAGAAAGTTTGTGTCTGTTGGTCATGAATTCATCTTGATAATAAATATCACTCATAGTAATATTTGTGCATGAGTGGGTGAGTATACACTGCCTGACAAAAAAAGTGAAGCATCCAGAAGAAGAGGAGGAAATGAAATGAAGATTTACAGGCTGAGAGGGTACATGGCGTTATTTCAGTGATTAAAAGATTGAGTCAGATTTACAAAGCAAACCTTGCAATATACACCCTAACCTTTGACTGGTACAGATGTACTATCTACATTCCATGGTGAGCATTGCTTGTACATTCCATGCTGAGCATTGCTTGTTGCTACCTGTGCTGAGAGGTGGCATTCCTGCCACTATGAAATACTTATCATCCAATTTTAAGAAAACTGTTCAATGGGAAAATTTGATTTTTCCACATTTTACAGTCAGACATCTTCATTCGATAAGGGGCTTAATCTTTTTTGTTATTCATCATAACTACTGTGCTGCATCAAATTAAGTAAAGTGTTGCATGAAATTTTAAAGAGTTTGTAGAGGTAGGAACACAATGCGTAAACTTTGCTCGTGGTTGATTTTAGCCCATATGTTGTTGTATATGAAATGCAGTAAGAGACATAAATTTTATTTAGAATTCAGAACAGAACAATGTCCCATTTTGTTATCAAGTTATTAATTTCATATCCTGCATATGGTTGCACACTGTGCTCATATTTCCGTTCTTGCACATTGGGGTTCATTTGGTCGTAACAATCATTGTATAAGGGGCATTCAAAAAGAAACAAGCTGGAGGCCTGATTACAGAAACCAGTACCTGTATGTTACAAGTATAGACCATGGCTGTTGAGACACTTATCCCACTGTGACACAAGGCAGTGAATGGCTGTCTCATAAAATTCCCTGGGCTGTGATGTTAACCAGTTCCGCACATACAGCTGGACATCATCATCCAAGGTGAATCATTTGCCCCTCACAGCCTTTTTAAGGGGACCAAAAATGGGGTAATCACATGGAGAGAGGTCCAGACTTTATGGAGGGTGGCTGAGAACCTCCCATTTGAATTTCTGCGGGAGTGCCACAACTTTGTTGGCCGTATGAGGCTTTGCATTGTCGTGGAGCAGAATGACCCCACGGGTGAGATTGCCTGGTTGTCATTTAGATTTGATTGCTTGGCGAAGGGTGGTCAAGGCTTGGAAGTAACGCTGGGCATTCACTGTTGTACTGTAATGCAGGAAGTGAATCAGAAGGGGGCCACCTTTTCTGCACTCATGTGGACGGCAACATCTAGCTGTACATGCAGAACTGGTTAACATCGCAGCCTAGGGAATGTTTTGAGACGGCCATTCACTGCCTTGTGTCACAGTAGGACAAGCATCTCAACAGACAAGGTCAATACTTCTAACACACAGGTACTGGTTTCTGTAATTATGTCTCCAGCTCATTTCTTTTTGAAGGCCCCTTATGTTTCATAAATGGTTCATGATACTGAAACAAGTTTTTTTTTTTTTTTCCTTCAAATGATAGCATTCAAAGAGGCACACGTGTAGCATAATAAACACTTGAAACTTTTTTTGTTCATCAAGATATGGAAATAACTCACAACAGCAAGGGGATCACAGTACAGGATAAGTAAACATGTCAATAGCATTTAAGGAAAACATAGGGGCTGCATTTAAACATATCCCCAGCACCTGGGGAGTGGTGGGGCATGACAAGTTATCTCGTCCACAGCAGCTGAAGGGTTAATACCCAGGATACTGGCACTGGGATGGAGTTGACATTCAAGCTTCTCCCAAATATTTCCTATTGGGGACAGATCTGGAGATCTAGATAGCCATGGGAATACCTCAAAATTATGCTGACAGTTCATAGAGAAACATGCCATATGTGGATGAACATTGTCCTATTGAAAAATGGTTCCACAGTATTCTTGTATGAAAGGTAATGTATGAAGATGCAGAATGTCAATGATGTTCCAATGTGCCACCAGGGTTCCCTCAGTCACTACCAGCTGTGACCTGAAGTCATATCTGATGGCTCCCCACACAATGATGCCAAGAGTAAAACCACTATGCCCTTCCACGACATTGGAGGAATGGTACTGCTCCTGAGGTTGCTGTCATACTCATTGACTATAGTTATCCAGATTAGTGCAAAACTGCAGTTCATTGCTGAACAATGTGTGAAACCATTAAACAGCTGTACATGCTCTTAAGCCAAGGAATCATTCTAAAAACAGTCATTTGTGTTATAGTGTTTACAGCTAGGACAGTAATTTCCTAGTCTGGCTGCTGGTAGTGTCTTGACCAATGCAGGATGACATAGAATGTTACAGAGAGTCCATTACTTGTCCTCGGATGGTAGGTGCAGGGGTTACAATGTGCTTGGTGCACAATATGGTGATCCTATCTTGTGGTGATCAGACATAGTTGACTGGAACCTTGATGATGTATGTGCCTACCCTCACATTGCCATACAATCCAACGTTGGCTCACTGTCTTGCCTGAATGCCAAAAAATCTGGTATTGCATAATTTGACCAGGCAACCAAATGGAGACCCACAGTGAGACCCTTTTCAAACTCTGTCAGATGCTGATAATGCTGTCTCACATGACTATGCAGTATCCCTGTGTTCTTCACAGTGATAACTCAACATCTGGTAATGTTTACTCCCCTTCTATGAACAATACTAATGCACTCTGGTGGCCATTCTACCTATCACAGAGAACTGCAACTTTAATCATTTACACATATGCCACTGCTGTATGCATGCACAAAGTTACACTGACATCTTATCATGTCTTCTGGGTGCTTCACATTTTTGTCAGGCAACGAATTTGAGTGAGGTTATATTTTATAGCTCCTTGAAGCTGGTTGGTCTCTTCAATTAATTATAGAATGCATGTTATGCATATAAGGCTAGAACATATTTTGTAAGTATAAATAATGTCATACTGTTATTTCTGACATTAGCAAAGGCCATCATTGTTATGGCTCCATGCAAAGAAATTGTAAATAAATAAATTAATAAGTGAACAAATACTGCCAAGACCATCCCAAGCATCATAAGACCACATCACTATCATTCAGGTTGCACACAGTTACCTTTGGGCCGGGGTGTCCAACCTTTCAGCTTTCCTGGGCCACACTGCATGAAGAAGAAGAAGAAGAGTATTTGTGGACCACACATAGTACTACACTAATAGAAAAAATAAAAAAAATGGGATGGTCTCAGATAAATGGATTTTTTTTAAAAACTGATTGTGTGTTGGATACTCACTTCTTGGCCCACTTTGATACTTCCTTTGGGCTGCATCCAGCCAGCTGGTCGCTGGTTGGACATTCTGGCCTTAGGGGTTTAAACTGCATTCTATGACACTACGTTGCACCAAGATAAAACATAGCTTTACACAACTGGCACATCAAAAGAATGTAGAGTGTTTGTATCCAAGCTAGAGTGAGTTCTTGGGTCTGTTTATAAAAAGTATTAAAATTAGTTGTATGAACATAGCTTTGCCAATGGCCTCGCCACAGTGGTAACACTGGTTCCCATCAGATCACTGAAGTTAAGTGCTGTCGGGCTGGGCTAGCACTTGGCTGGGTGACCATCTGGTCTGCCGAGCGCTGTTGGCAAGTGGGGTGCACTCAGCCCTTATGAGGAAAACTGAGGAGCTACTTGATTGTGAAGTAGCGGCTCTGGTCTCGTAAACTGACATATGGCCAGGAGAGTGGTGTGCTGACCACATGCCCCTCCATTCCGCATCCAGAGATGCCTGTGGGCTGAGAATAACATGGTGGATGGTCGATACTGTTGGACCTTCTTGGCCTGTTCAGGTGGAGAACATAGCTTTACACAACTGGTACATCAAAAGAGTGTAGATCATTTCTATTCAAGCTAGAATGAGTTCTTGAGTCCCATTATAGAAAGTACCAAAATTAGTTGTGTTTGATGACTTTAAAATGGATTCTAAAAGTGGCAGTGCAAGTAAAAGAATGCTGAAAGATCTAAATTCATATCATCTGATTCTGACTGTATTCTTTCCAGACAGACTGCAGGGGAACAGTGGTACAACCATAGATAACATTTTTGTTCATTCTTTATTACTAGACTATGCCGAATGTCTCGGCAAGGCATTCACAGACAGGCACTATCCCTCAGACAAAGCCTGCAAACAGATTTCCCATGCCATTTCTGCACACACACCCAATCCTCCCGCCATCCCCAAGAGCCAGCTACAAAAAGAGTGCTACCTTCATAGCCTAATACCACCCTGGAATGGAACATCTGAAGCACATCCTTCATCAGCACTTTCATTATGTATCATCATGTTCTGAAAGAGCAACATTCTCCCAATCCCAACCCTTTGCCACAGGGATCATATCCCTCAGCACTTCTTTCCTGCATCAAAGGCTGGGCCACTGGTGAAAGCAGCCATGTTGTATACCAGCTCTGCTGCAACCACTGCATAGCTTTTTATATTGGTATGAATTCCAACCAACTGTCCAACAGGATGGATTACCACTGGCAAACAATGCCCACTAGCGAAGTAGGCACCCCTGTGGCACAACATATAGCTGAATATAACATGCCTGATTTCAATGGCTGCTTCACAACCCAAGCCATCTGGATCCTCCCCTTCACCACCAGCTTTTCTGAACTGGGCAGATGAGAGTTATTCTTACAATGGATTCTCCACTCCCAAAATTATCCCGGCCTCAGCCTAGAGTAACCTACTGTCCCCATCTCCACCACCCAAAGCTTCCAACCCCTTTTTTCCTAACACCTCCTTCCTTTTCACAGCCCCTCACCCTCCTTGCGTGCTGCTCTCTGCCAAGATAGCTGCCCATCCTTTCCCCCTCCCTGCTCCTCACCATTTCCGTGCCCCAGTTTTGCTTCCAAACCCCACCTCCCAACACTGTTCTTGGCAGTCTCATCAGGCCCCATTTAGTCCTGCACACTCTGCTAGACAGCCCTCTTCTCTATCCCCCACCCATACCCTGCTGTCCCTCCCCCTTCCCCACTCCACTCCAGATTGCTATTCATGTGACAGACACATTCCAGTTGGAGCTGCCAGTGGTAACAGTCTGTGTGCATGAGGTGTTCTTGCATGTGCAAATGTGTGTGTGTTTTCTATGCTGAAGAAAGCTTTGCCAAAAGCTATAATGTGGAACAGTCTCTTCATTGTGCCTGTCTGCAACTCAACCAGTCATCTTTACAGTGAATAGCACTCTATCCTTTTCCTAATATTGTCGATATTCCAACCTGGAGTTTCCACTGTTTGAAATACACCTCCAAGATACTGACAAGGAACAGATTGAGTCATTAATTAAATCACGAAGGGCTGGATATGAGCTGGTATCTCGTCGGAAACTAAGGCAGAGTGCTGCATATATTAGCCCACTACTTAGCCACATTTGTAATTTTTCTTTACAAATGGACATTCTCCTTTAGAAAAGGAGATGGGGATAATGTAGACAATTTCAGACCTATTTCTATGCCATTACTGTTTGCAGAAGTTATTGAAATGGCTATATATATATATATATATAAGGGTAAGTGACCACTTCATTTCACATAATCTGTTGTCAAACATATAGTTTGGTATAAGAAGAGGCTTAACAACTGAAAATGTTATATTCTCTTTTCTCAGTGAGGCACTACACATCTTCCTTGATTTAACTATTGTATTTGACTATGTGGGTCAGAAAATATTACTGCAGAAGTTGGGCCATCAGGGAATAATAGGAGTAGCTCACAATTGGTTCCTCTTCTTTAAGAACAGACAAACAGGTCATTCTCTATAGAATTGAGAATGGCAATGAAGTGGCATCTGACTGGGGCATGGTTAAGGGGAGGGTGCCTCAGTGGTCAGTGTTGGGACTGCTGTTGTTTCTTATGTACACACACAACATGCCTTCTGATATGAGAATTGATTCAAAAATATTTCAGTTCGCTGATAACACTCGTTGGTAGTGAATACTGTAAACTGTAACATGGGTGATGTATCAGATACTGCAGTTCAAGAATAAGTTCACTCCTTGCAGAAAATAAATTGATGTTAAATCACAGAATGACTCAGTTCTTACTGTTTCTAGCACACTGTTCAACTAAAACTGATCTCTGATTACAAAAATTGGCATATGATTAATGAGTCTGAAAAATTCAAATTTCTAAATGTTCAGGTAGACAGTAAACAGTCATGGAAAGCCATGTTCAGAATCTTGCTCAAAAAACTGAATGCTGCTATCTTTACCATTAGAACAGTATGTGCAATAACATCAAAAAATTAGTCTACTTCACTTATTTTTATAAGCTTCTGACATATGGCATTATATTCAGTGGTAACTATTCTCATTCACAAAGGGTATTTTTGGCTCAGAAACAGACAGTTCATGTAATTTTTGGTGTAAGTTCGTAAATCTCTCGTTGACACCTGTTCAGAGGTCTGGGAATTCTGACACTGACCTCTCAATATTTATTTTCTGTAATGTTGTGTGGTGTTAACAATATGAGCTTATTCCTAAGATTCAGCAGCTTTCACTGAGTTATTACTAGGCACATTTCTGCTGCATCCCTTTTCATTACCACAGGTATCAAAAAAATCTTAGCAGTAATCCTCACACCTTCAAGTCTAAGCTGAAGAATTTACTTATGGATTATTCCTTCTACTCTGTTCCTGGGGAAAAGTTAAGCTAATGCCTGTGATTGTTGATTGTGGTAATATATACTTGCAGCTTGTCATCAGCATAGGATTTGTCAACATTTTATTTATTTATTTATTTGTGTTAATTTCATGTATTGACTCACTCCATGACGACAGAGATTTGTTCACCAATTTGTTTCTACAGAACTAGATATGTGTGTGTGTGTGTGTGTGTGTGTGTGTGTGTGTGAATAGGGAAAGGATAGATTGCTACTCACCACATAGAGATGGTGTTGAGTACCAATCAGGCACACTGAAAAGAATACTATAAATTTGTAAGCTTCCACATAAAGTCCTTCTGGAGACTTGGAACTCTCTCTCTCTCTCTCTCTCTCTCTCTCTCTCTCTCTCACACACACACACACACATGGCTACTGTCTCCGGCACTAGGGCCAAATTGTCACGGGAGCCAGAGAATGCAGGTATTTGTGCGTGAGTTGTTGTTGTTATGTGAACAAAACTTTGTCCAAAAGTTTATATATTTCTAATATTCTTTTCATTATGCCTCTCTGTGACTCAGTGCCTGCTTTATGTAATGACAGGCAATCTATCCTATCCTTTCCACACTGTTGTTATTCCATCCTAGACTTTCCATTGTTTAATTCAATATGGACTACAAGGAAATTAATCAGAGGAATAGTGGCACTATCTTAATTATCTAAATTACTGAAAACACCATTTGTTTGCCTTACTTAAAACTGTTATAAGAAACAAACTGTTTGCCACCAAGAAACATTGTTAATCTGTAAAAGGCAGCTGTGGATGTAACTTGAATTCCTTTTTTTTACATCTATTCTCTGCAAACCACCAAGAAGTGCAAGGCTGAGGGTCCTCCTACTGTACTACATGTTAGGGTTTCTTCCCATTCCATTTGCATATGGAGCACTGGAAGAGTAGCTGCTTATTTGCCTCTGTGCATGCTGTAATTAGTTATTTTTGCAAAGCACAGTCCTCAGATGCTCAGAAAATGGTAAAATAGATAAGATCTACATCTACATACATACTCCACAAGCCACCATATAGTGCTTGGTGGGGGGTACCCTGTGCCACCACTAGTCATTTTCTTTCCTGTTCCACTCACAGATAGAGTGAGGAAGAAATGATTGTCTGTGTGCCTCCATATGAGCCCTAATTCCTTGTATCTTGTCTTTGTGGACCTTATTTGAAATTTATGTTGGTGGCAGCTGCAAATGGCAGTTCTCTAAATTTTCTCAACAGTGTTCCTCAAAAAGAATGTTGCCTTTCCCTTCAGGGATTTCCATTTGAGTTCCCAAAGCATCTCCATAACACTTCTGTGATGGCTGAATCTATCAGTAGCAAATCTGGCAGCCCACCTCTGAACTACTTTGATGTCTTCCTTTGATTGGATCTGGTGCAAATCCCAAACACTCCAGCAGTATTCAATAATAGGTTGCACAAGCATCCTATATGTGGTTCCTTTACAGATGGACCACACTTTCATAAAGTGTTCCCAATAAACCAAAGTTGACCATTCACCTTTCCTACCACAATACTCACATGCTCGTTCCATTTCATATCCCTTTGTAACGTTAAGCCCAGATATTTAAATTTATTTATTTTATTTACAGCATGAATGTGTTAAACAGGGCACTACTAATACTGTATCCAAAAATTTTGGGTTTGTTTTTCCTATCCAGCCCCATTAACTTACATTTTTCTATATTTAGAGCCAGTTGCCATTCATCACACCAACTAAAAATTTTGTTTAAGTCATTTTATGTGATCCTATAATCACTCATCTTCAACACATTCCCATACCCACAACATCATCAGCAAATGGCTGTGGATTGCTGTCCACCCTCTCCATCAGAGCATTAGGTATATAGAAAATAAAGTGGTCCTGTCACACTTCCCTAGGGCACTCCTGATGATATGAGATGCAAGATAAAGAAAAATTTTGTGCTATAGATAAAATTCATAGAAATCTATTATAAGAAAGCTAGAGCAGGAATTTGGACATGTTTGCAAGAATGATCCCCTAAAGTTCCAATAACATACAATGTCTTGTACAGAACACAACAACACATGCCAATATATTGAGTGTATTTGTTTCCTATAGTACTCTACTTAGTTAATCCATTGTTCACAGGTAAAAGCAGATGTTTCACATGCAGAGGCCATCAGCAGTGGAGAGACAACTGGCACATTCCTGCAGTGTTCAGGCAGTGCAACACACCAAGGTAGCCTATTGTGGTTATTACTCCATTTTCAGTTACAAATTTTCATGTATGACTTTTTTTTTCTAGTGCCTTTTTCACTGCACGGCAACCATAGCTGATAAACATTTCCCATTGTTTATCATTTCTGAACCATGGACCTTGCCGTTGGTGGGGAGGCTTGCGTGCCTCAATGATACAGATAGCCGCACTGTAGGTGCAACCACAACGGAGGCCAGACAAACATGTGGTTCTTGAATAGGGGCAGCAGCCTTTTCAGTAGTTGCAGGGGCAACAGTCTGGATGATTGACTGATCTGGCCTTGTAACATTAACCAAAACGGCCTTGCTGTTGTGGTACTGCAAACGGCTGAAAGCAAGGGGAAACTACGGCCATAATTTTTCCTGAGGGCATGCAGCTTTACTGTATGGTTAAATGATGATGGCGTCCTCTTGGGTAAAATATTCCGGATGTAAAATAGTCCCCCATTCGGATCTCCGGGCGGGGACTACTCAAGAGGACGTCGTTATCAGGAGAAAGAAAACTGGCATTCTATGGATCGGAGTGTGGAATGTCAGATCCCTTAATCGGGCAGGTAGGTTAGAAAATTTAAAAAGGGAAATGGATAGGTTAAAGTTAGATATAGTGGGAATTAGTGAAGTTCGGTGGCAGGAGGAACAAGACTTCTGGTCAGGTGAATACAGGGTTATAAATACAAAATCAAATAGGGGTAATGCAGGAGTAGGTTTAATAATGAAAAAAAAAAATAGGAGCGTGGGTAAGCTACTACAAACAGCATAGTGAACGCATTATTGTTGCCAAGATAGACACGAAGCCCATGCCTACTACAGTCGTACAAGTTTATATGCCAACTAGCTCTGCATATGACGAAGAAATTGAAGAAATGTATGATGAGATAAAAGAAATTATTCAGGTAGTGAAGGGAAACGAAAAATTAATAGTCATGGGTGACTGGAATTCGACAGTAGAAAAAGGGAGAGAAGGAAACATAGTAGGTGAATATGGATTGGGGCTAAGAAATGAAAGAGGAAGCCTGAATTTTGTTAGAATTTTGCACAGAGCATAACTTAATCATAGCTAACACTTGGTTCAAGAATCATGAAAGAAGGTTGTATACATGGAAGAATTCTGGAGATACTAAAAGGTATCAGATAGATTATATAATGGTAAGACAGATATTTAGGAACCAGGTTTCAAATTGTAGGACATTTCCAGGGGCAGATGTGGACTCTGACCACAATCGATTGGTTATGAACTGTAGATTAAAACTGAAGAAATTGCAAAAAGGTTGGAATTTAAGGAGATGGGACCTGGATAAACTGACTAAACCAGAGGTTGTACAGAGTTTCAGGGACAGCATAAGGGAACAATTGACAGGAATGGAGGAAAGAAATACAGTAGAAGACAAATGGGTAGCTCTGAGGGATGAAGTAGTGAAGGCAGCGGAGGATCAAGTAGGTAAAAAGACGAGGGCTTGTAGAAATCCTTGGGTAACAGAAGAAATATTGAATTTAATTGATGAAAGGAGAAAATATAAAAATGCAATAAATGAAGCAGGCAAAAAGGAATACAAACGTCTCAAAAATGAGATCGACAAGAAGTGCAAAATGGCTAAGCAGGACTGGCTAGAGGGCAAATGTAAGGATGTAGAGGCTTATCTCACTAGGGGTAAGATAGATGCAGCCTACAGAAAAATTAAAGAGACCTTTGGAGAAAAGAGAGCCACTTGAATGAATATCAAGAGCTCAGATGGAAACCCAGTTCTAAGCAAAGAGGGGAAAGCAGAAAGGTGGAAGGAGTATATAGAGGGTCTATACAAGGGCGATGTACTTGAGGACAATATTATGGAAATGGAAGAGGATGGAGATGAAGATGAAATGGGAGATACGATACTGCATGAAGAGTTTGACAGAGCACTGAAAGACCTGAGTCGAAACAAGGCCCCGGGAGTAGACAACATTCCATTAGAACTACTGACGGCCTTGGGAGAGCCAGTCCTGACAAAACTCTACCATCTGGTGAGCAAGATGTATGAGACAGGCGAAATACCCTCAGACTTCAAGAAGAATATAATAATTCCAATCCCAAAGAAAGCTGGTGTTGACAGATGTGAAAATTACCGAACTATCAGTTTAATAAGTCACAGCTGCAAAATACTACCTCGAATTGTTTACAGACGAATGGAAAAACTGGTAGAAGCTGATCTCGGGGATGATCAGTTTGGATTCTGTAGAAATGTTGGAACATGTGAGGCAATACTGATCTTACGACTTATCTTAGAAGAAAGATTAAGGAAAAGCAAACCTACATTTCTAGCATTTGTAGACTTAGAGAAAGCTTTTGACAATGTTGACTGGAATACTCTCTTTCAAATTCTAAAGGTGGCATGGGTAAAATACAGGGAGCGAAAGGCTATTTACAATTTGTACAGAAACCAGATGGCAGTTATAAGAGTCGAGGGCCATGAAAGAGAAGCAGTGGTTGGGAAGGGAGTGAGACAGGGTTTTAGCCTCTCCCCGATGTTATTCAATCTGTATATTGAGCAAGCAGTAAAGGAAACAAAAGAAAAATTTAGAGTAGGTATTAAAATCCATGGAGGAGAAATAAAAACTTTGAGGTTCGCCGATGACATTGTAATTCTGTCAGAGACTGCAAAAGATTTGGAAGAGCAGTTGAACGGAATGGACAGTGTCTTGAAAGGAGGATATAAGATGAACATCAACAAAAGCAAAACAAGGATAATGGAATGAAGTCGAATTAAGTCGGGTGATGCTGAGGGAATTAGATTAGGAAATGAGACACTTAAAGTAGTAAAGGAGTTTTGCTATTTGGGGAGCAAAATAACTGATGATGGTCGAAGTAGAGAGGATATAAAATGTAGACTGGCAATGTAAAGGAAAGTGTTTCTGAAGAAGAGAAATTTGTTAACATCAATTATAGATTTAAGTGTCAGGAAGTCGTTTCTGAAAGTATTTGTATGGAGCATTGGAGGGCAGCGTGGAGAGCTGCATCAAACCCATCTCAGGACTGAAGACCACAACAACAACATCATTTCTAATGAGCTGTAGACTGCAGATCTTTATATTTGTGCTCATGCACTTCTCACAAATATCCCCTGCACTTGACACAGGTCTGGTTTTTAAACAGTTATTATTTATTGAAGTACTGAGACAAACCCACCTTGATCATTGCGTCTCCCACTCTCTCTCCAGTCCAGTTTCATCCAAAAAATTTCTTTCCTCCCAGAAGAAGAAACATATTATTTCAAAAGCTACCAGTGCTTTGATATATTTTTGCTCTCTCTTTGTAATTTTAACCTTATTAATACTCCTTCTCAAACTGCTGATTTGAACTATCAATATCTCTTGCTGGATGTTTGTAAACTGTTAGTATTATTAGCTTGTGTGATTCCAGCTCCAGTCTTGGTGTACAGCATGTAATGAGTTGTACCAAGGGCTCTCCAGTGCATTACATTAGAGCAGAAACTAAAGCTTTTTAAAATTTGCATCGTGTGTGTGCTTATAACATAGAAGGTTCTATTGTTTCTTTTACTGCAGAATTTCAGTATGATAAGAAAGTGGGAGAAGGACTAGTACATTTAACAGGCATATGAGGGTAATCACAAAGTTTTAATTATCAAAGTGGAAAAAAATGATGTTACAGGATTAATATTTGTTTAGTTTCAGGTACATGCCTACAGTTCTCGTATATATCAAAACCCACACACCAAAGTATTGCGGCACATTGTTGAAGGATTCAAACCAAAATGGTACAGCCTACTGATGAATTAGAGAATGGTAGAGTAATTCATTATCTACATTCGAAGGCAAATAGTATTTCAAAACTTCATACTGAGGTTTTAAGTTTATGGCAACAATGCACCATCATATTACAGTAGCTTCCAGTGTACTGAGACAAGTCAGAATGATAAAGAACTAGTAGCTGACCATCTGTCCTTGAAGAACAAGGAGTTCCAAAAGAGGTAAAAGTCCTGGTGCTCGAAGACAGATGTACCACTATCAAGGTGATTGTGGAAAAAATGAAACTTTGTTGTGGACCTTCATGACATTTTGAATGTGAGAAATGTCACCCATTGGGCTCCAATGGATTCTGCAACCCACTCAAAAAGCCCACTGGATCTAGGCAGCAGCAGAAAAGTTTCATCCCTTTCAGGAAAATTTGGTTACGTCTTTAAATTTTTAATGGCCATGGATCAATGGTTAGATGTATTACTGAGATCCTAGGACGAAGGAGCATAGCAAACTGTGGAAACATAGATTCCCCTACACCAAGAAAGGCAAATACCTAACTGGGCAAGATGATACTGTGTGGTGTTTTTGGGTTTGCCATGATGTGGTGCTAACAGATTACACACAACTATCTCAAGAGCATACTATCAAAATCTCCTGATGGGGTTATGGGATACTGTCAAGTTGAAGCATCATCACCTAAGAGGATGTTTTTGCTCCTTGCCAACACCCCACTACATACTGCACTGGACCAAGTCACACCCTAACCTCTCCCCCCCCCCCCCCCCCACCGCCCCTCCCCCCTATTCTCCTAACATAGCATTCAGTGACTACTTTGCCTTTCCTTGTGTAAAGAAACCATTGTGTAGCAGGCATTTCTATAATCATGAAGATGTGAGTTTTGAGGTGTAACATTTCCTGAGTAACTGAAATCCAACATCTATAAACAACATCTTCACAATGTCATCCACTGCTGGGAAATATGTGTAATAGTGAAGGGTGAATAGGCAGAGAAGGACAAACACTACTACCAAGTTTCACAGTTACAGCTCGAATTTCTTTTTTTTCCCCTCTCTTCCAAAGTGATAATTAAAACTTTATGACTACTGCTCTTATTAACTATTATCTTAGTAGAGACTGTACTAAAGACAAGACATTTACAAAGAAAAAAAAATTAAGAACTTGGTGGAAAAGAGAAATGGAGGCAGTTTTCATTCATATTCAGTTCCATATTTTTGGCATAAGGAACGAGGTGCTGTACAACCTTCATTTCCTCCCTTTACATATTTCACCTGTAAAAAGTTGTAACATTACTGACCTTAGTTGCTTCTTCTGCCATTTTCATGAACTAGCCAGCAGATCAACTGCTAGGCGCTAAAACAATTATTAAATAATCAAGTCAGCACTCTCAACATTAATTTTCATTTAATGTACAGTTATTGTCACAGACAACAGTGATGATGACCATCTTATACACAATCAGTTCCAAAATTATCACTCAATAGGCCAGAAAATTACAAAGGCTTCTTGAAGTACAACTTATATAATCAAGTAGCTGTACTGCAAGAATCTTACTTTATTAATGCTCACCTTACACTTTATGTCAGGGCCAGTAGCTGATGCTGACTTTCAAGGAACCTTATGCATTGGAGGATAATGGCAGAATGACCATGGTTTCATTCACAGTGCCTATTTAAAATCTGGTGCTGAAAGTTTTTAGAGAACATTAAAATTCAGAGCTACTGCAACTGCTATACAGCATAAAACATAGGAACTGAAGGCAGTACCTTTACACATGTGGCACAGAAGAGACTTTAATGTAATTGGATGGGTAAGAAAGCTCTCACCAAGTGACGCCAGGAGAACATACACATAAAAAAGGTACTATGTATGTAAGCTTTTGGAGCCAGCCCTTCTGGCAGAAGGGTTGAAGGGGAAGGAAGAAGGGTGAAGGAAAAGGACTGTTGAGGTTTAGGAAAAGGGATAGAGTTCACAAAAGTCAGCCAGAAGCCGGGGCCAGATAATTATCCAACCACCTTAGTTCAAAAACAGATCTCCAGGGCCATCACATCAAATCCTGGTACTGCTAATCACAAAAAAAGAAGAAGAAAGAGCAGCACTTGTCACTCAGTATTATCTTGTCTTGTATGTATTACTTAACTACTTTGGCAAGGCCATGACTCCCTCAAATCATGTCCCGAAATGAGGTCCGTCCTGCTTGAAATTTTGCCTGTCACACCTAGAATACCTTTTTGTCGTCCTCTCAATCTCCACAATATGCTTGTCACACCCCAAGCTCCTTCTACACTCATCTCCATACCCTATGTCTCCTACCCCTGTGACCACCCTCGCTGCAAGATTTGCCCTATGCACCCTCCTACCATACTACCTATACCAACACTGTAACTGGCAAAACATATACTACCTAAAGAAGAGCCATCTGTGAAACGACATGTCCTATACCAGCTGTTATATAAACACCGTTCAGTGTTTTACATTGGCATGAATACCATCAGGTTATCGGTTAGAATGAATGGGCATAGGCAGAGTGCGTATACTGGCAACACACGATATCCTGTTGCAGAGCCTGCAGTACAACATGACAGTCATGACCTTGATGCCAGTTTCACCAAACATGCAATCTGGATTCTTCCCCAGGGGACCAGTTTCTCAGAGCTCTGCTTGTGAGACCTGGTGCTACAACATGTCCCTGGTTTTTAACAACCACCTGGTCTTAATTTACGTTAATTTCTTTGGTCTCAGCATTTCTTAGCAGTAACCATTCCTTTCTTGACTCCATTTTAGTTTCCTACCTCTTTCATTTTCAGATCTTTCTATTTTTCACCATTCCTCTCCCACTTGTATCACATACAGTGCACTTAGCTTTTCGCTCTTATTGATTCATGCACGATGTTGTTTTAACAGTAATATATGTCTTGCATATTACTCTATCTTCCACCTTTAACCTCTCAGGTTTTCAAATCTCTCTTGGTTCAGTCCCCAGCAATGAGTCTTTCCTTCTTGTCCTGTCCAGTAAGTCTCCCCTGACCCACGGTTCTGGGTGAGTTTTCCAAAATCTACCCCTTTTCCTAAATCTCTCCAGCCTATTTCCTTCACCCCTCTTCCTTCCCCTTCAACCCTTCTGCAGGAACTGGCTCTGAAAGCTTGCATAATTATAACCTTCTTTTATGTGCATGTTCTGCTGCTGCTTGGTGAGTAGATTTTTATCTATCCAGTTACATTATATTGTCAAACATTGATTGTTTTCATCACTATTTTATATGTTATTCTAGTTAAAATAGAAATTTCTGAAAGGCCAAAAAATTACAGCTTCAAGAAAGTAAAATTATACTTTTGAAAAAATTACATTTTAACATTTGAACATTTCGTAATTTTTATGGTACAATAATTTTGGATAAAGATATTTCTTGAATTATGTAATTACCAAACAAGATATGATATTCTTTATAAAGAAGGAAATCAAGTCTTTCAAATAAGGTATGTTAATCTTAAAAAACAAACAATTATTAGCAAGTTCATTTATTTAAGTACATATGGTTCTGTTTCCTTAAACAAAATGTGTCTACACAAACTACTTATTCTGTTATCTTCTGTCATGTGTAAATTACACTCTGACTAATAAGCTTTAGAAAAATATGACCTGAGAAGGAATTCAGATGCTTCACTCAATACACTGTTTATGTATCAAATTAGTAAAACAAAATTAAAAGAAAAACTTAGCATTTATGTTATGGGGAGTATCATAGCAACTTTAATCAGTCAGATCCCCACCCCATTTCGATTATACAAATAGATACTGAAGATTGCTAACTAGATAATGTAACAGATAAAAATTAAAAAAAAACTTTTGTGGTCACAACATAACAGAATATATCAAATGCTATTAAACATTCTGCTGTTTCAAATGGAAAACAGGAGAAATCTTCATACTACATCATTATAAACTAAATGTGCGAGACTGACCACACAATATTTTTGTAAAAATTGTTATTAATCTTGTTTTTTACACAAATATATTGATTTACATTTCTGAAAATGACTCATCTTTGGTAAGTTGGCACAAAATTTAATGATACTTCCACTGGCTTGCCCCACTAAATATCAATCAGTTCAATCTTCCTTTCACCATGGCTAGTTCCTTTTCTTTACCTGACCACCACCGTCCACAAGTCCTTTGGGGGGGGGGGGGCGTCTTTCTTGAGAAAGTTACCATCTTTCAGTCTCCATTTTCTAATAAAAATGCATATGAAAAAGAGACAAGAAAACTTACATTAGTAAATACACTGCCTGACAACAAAAATGAAGTACTCAGAAGACATCATTGGATGTCAACATAACTTCACCCACATACATATACACACCATCAATGGGCACGTAACTGATAAAGAGTTGTAATTCTATGTGACAGGTATACCAAGCCTGGCAAGGTACATAAGGTGAGTGAACAGCATCAGATGTCAACTGATCACTGTGTAGGACACGGTGATGACACATACTCTTGTGACACAGTGTTATCAACTCTTGACAGAGTTTGAAACGGGGCTCCATTGTGGGTCTCCATTTTACCAGCAATTTGAATCATGAAATATCCAGATTTGTGAGGCATTCAGATGTGGCAGTGGCCCAACATTGGACTGCATGGGAATGTGTGGTCTGGCGTACTCGTTGTCAAGGCTCCAGTTGACCATGTATGACCAACATAAAAGGGGAGCACTGTATTGTGCGCCAAGCACATTGTAACAACCTTCACATCTGCACCTACCATCCAAAATCAAGTCATCCTACACTGTTGGTTAGAGACTACCAGCAGTTGTACTAGGGAACTGTGGTGCCATGCATAGACTGCTGTTAACACCAAAACAAAAGGCTGCACTCAGAGTGGTGTCTTGACAGGGAAGCATGGACTGCTGATGAATGGTGTTGCATTGTATTCAGTGAGAATTATGGTTCTGCACCACCGCTGATGACCATAACTGGTGAATTTCCAGAAAACTGGGAAGAGGTCCCATTATTCCAAAGTTTGGACATGCACGTTGCATTACGGTGGCATGGTGTGGAGAGCAACTGGGTACGAGTGCTGGTCACAGCTGGTAGTGGTTGGGGGCAACTCTGATGACAAAATGTTTTATCATGGACATCATGCATCTACAGATGTTACTTATCATGTGGCAGTATTGTAGTACCATTTTTCAACAAGACAATGCTCATTTACACATGACTAGTGTCTCTACAAACTGCCTACATGTAGTTTGAGGTACTCCAGCAGTCAGGCAGGCCCTGAGACCTGTCCCTGACAAAACATGTGTGAGAACATCTTGGAATTCATCTCTGCCCATGTCCCAGTATCCAGGATATCAAGGAGCAGTTATAAAAGTTGCGGGCCATTTTGCCCCAGGAGAGGATACAATGGCTTCATGATACTCTTGCCAACCAAATCAGTAGGTGCATCCATGGCAGATGAGATGCAACGTCATACTGATCAGTAGGTTCACACAGCCAAGTTCTTCATTTGTTTGACTCAATTTTTTAATCACTGCAATAACATCACAAATTGCACAGTTTTTTTTCAGGCCATGTATTTTCAATTCCCATGCTCTTCATGTTCAGCATGATAGTTGTACTAATTTGTATGAAAAATATGTAACATATAATTAAGTGATTATGTTCATAGAATATTACCCCCGTCTAACATTATGAAAATTTATTTTAAACTTGTGTTTAAGACACCAATAAACTAAGTATTAAATCAAATCTCAAAGTTTCAAAATTCAAATGTTTTGTGCTTTTCAATTCTGTGAAAACTGTTGTTAATTACTGCCAGGCATCTTTCCATGTTATATTATTTTGACTAGATACAAATAAAAATTTCTACACAATCAGTGCCATAAATCACTGATACAAAAGAGAAAATAATAACCAGACTATGCAAGGAAGGCAAGCACAATAATAATATGAAGAACATTTATAGAGTGCATATATCAACTTTAATTACAATTAGCCTTCACTGTCTTATAGTTTTTATGGTTTATCTTAAATTATTGAACTTCTTGTCATATTTTTGAACATAAGAGA
Organism: Schistocerca cancellata; assembly: GCF_023864275.1. Classification (NCBI taxonomy): domain Eukaryota; kingdom Metazoa; phylum Arthropoda; class Insecta; order Orthoptera; family Acrididae; genus Schistocerca; species Schistocerca cancellata. Next base: position 311,532,322 of record NC_064626.1, read on the forward strand.
CTATTTTTACCTCACTGCCACCATTTTTAGATACACAAACAAAATGTTGTATCAAATAACATAGCTGTTCATTCAGAACAAACAGTACTTCTTTGTACAACAATGGAAAATCCAGGAAGGAATGTTACAATATTATGAAAAGGATAGCTACTACTCACCATATAGTGGAGACACTGAGTCGCAGATAAGCACAACAAAACTACTGTCAGAAAGTAAGCTTTCAGCCAACAAGGCCTTCGTCAGAATACATGGCCACCATCTCTGGCTGCTGAGGCCACACTGTGAGCAGCAGTACATGATGGAAGATGCATCCGGGTGGTGGGGGTAAGGAGGAGGCAGGGATAGCAGGGTAGGCGTGGGGAATGGTAAAGTGCTGCTTGTGGAATCATACAGTGATGAAGTTGATGGGGGGGGGGGGGGGCAGCTAGGCGCAGTCAGAGGTTAGACAGAAGGTGGGAGGGGTAGGGGGGGGGGAGGTTAGTGGAAAAGGAGAGAGGTAAAAAGACTGTGAGTGTGCTGGTGGAACAGAAGACTGTGTAATGCTGGAATTGGAACAGTGAAGGGGCTAGAGGGTAAGGATAATGACTAACAAAGGTTGATGGCAGGGGGTCATGGAAACAGGATATACTGCAATTCAGAAAAGCTGGTGTTGGTGGGAAGGACCCATATGGCACAGGCTGCGAAGCAGTCATTGCAGTGAAGAATGTCGTGTCGGTCAGCTTGCTCATAAATGGGGTGGTCAAGCTGTTTCTTGGCCACAGTTTGTCAGTGGCCATTTATGTGGACAGATAGCTTGTTGGTTGTCATGCCCGCGTAGAATGCAGCACACTGGTTACAGCTTTGTTTGTAGCTCACATGACTGGTTTCACAGGCAGTCCTGCCTCTGTTGGGATACATGCTGCTTGTGACCAGACTGGAGTAGGTGGTGGTGGGAGGATGTATGGGACAGGTCTTGCATCTAGGTCTATTACAAAGATATGAGACAAGAGGCAAAAGGCTGGGAGCAGGAGTTGTGTAGGGATGGACAAGGATATTGTGCAGGTTCAATGGGCAGTGGAATACCACTGTGGGACGGGTGGGAAGGATAGTGGGTAGGACATTCCTTCACTTCTGAGCATGATGACAGGTAGTCAAAAACATGGTGGAGAATGTGATTCAGTTTCTCCAGTCCTGGATGGTACTGAGTCATGAGGAGAATGTGCTCCTCTGTGGCCAGACAGTGAGACTTTGGTGGATGATAGGTGACTGGGGAGATTAGGCACAGGAGATCTGTTTTTGCACACGGTCAGGAGAGTATAACATATGTGAAGGCGTGAGTGAGACCCTCGGTGTATTTCAAGAGGAACCACTTGTCACTTCAGATGTGATGGCCATGAGTGGCTAGACTATATGGAAGTAACTTCTCAATGTGGAGTAGGTGGCAGCTGTTAAACTGGATGTATTCCTGGTGGTTGGTAGGTTTCATATGGACAGAGGCACTGATGTAGCCATCTTTAAAGTTGAAGTTCTGGAGGAATGTGGATAGGGCAGCCTCATCCTCAATCCAGATAATAAAGATTTCATCAATGATTCTGAACCAGGTGAGGCGTTTGGGATAGGTATTTAGGAACAATTCCCCTAGACGGCCCATCAATAGTTTGCCATATGATGGTGCCATGTGAATGCCCATAACCGTACCCCAGATTTGTTTGTAGGTAATCCCTTCAAAGGAGAAGTAATTGTGGATGAGGATATAGTTGGTCATGGTGATAAGGAAGGAGGCTGTAGGTTTGGACTCCATTGGTCATTTGGAAAGGTAGTGATCAATAGTGGTAATGACATGGGCATTAGGGATGTTAGTATGAATGGAGGTGGTGTCAATAGTGATGAGGAGGGCACCAAGTGGTTAAGGAATAGGAACTGTGTAGAATCGGTGAAGGAAATGGTTGGTATCTTTTGTATAGGAGGGCAGGTTGCAGCTGAAAGTGTAGGCCTATGAGAGCAGGGATTCTCTCAGTGGGGGCACAGTAACCGGCATAATGAGGCATCCTGGGTGGTTGGGTTTATGGACTTTAGAAAGCATGTAGAAGGTAGGAGTGTGGACATGGTAGGAGTGAGGAGAGAGATGGACACCAGGGAAAGTTTCTGGGATGGGCCTAAGGATTTGAGGAAAGATTGGAGATCCTACTGGATTTCTGAAGTGGGGTCACTGTGGAAGGGTTTGTAGGTTGATGTATCTGACAGCTGGTGGAGTTCTTCCACCAGGTTATCGCTGCAATTCAAAATAACAGGAGTACAGCCTTTGTCAGCAGGTAGGATTATATGGCTGGGATAAATTTCTAGGTAGTGGATTGTGGTCTTTCTGCAGATGTAAGGTTAGTTTGCATATTGAGTGATTTGGGAAATGATGGTGAGGCAGGGTTCAAGGTTAAGAAATACTGGAAAGTTAGAAGGGAGTGATTTGGGGGCAGTGAGGGTGAATCATGGTTGGATGGAGGAGTGAACTGAGTCAGGCAGAATTCAACATTGGTATTTGGTTGAGTCTGATTGCTGGGTTGGTGGCAAAAAAGTGATTCCACTGTAGGAACCAGGGTCTTTACCAAGTCCTGCAAGATCTAATTTTGGAGTGGGACAAAAGTTAAGGCCTTTGGGAAGGACTGATACTTCTGCTGGGATAATGCTTTTGGAGGAAAGGTTCATGATTGTGTTTTGGGTCTGTTTAGGTTCTGGATTCTGTATGGTGCTGGGAGAGAGTTTTTGAGGGTGAGGTAAATGTAGTAGATCTTGTCAGCTATAAGAGGATGTGGGGAAGGTTTGGAGGTTGTTGTGGTGGTGGCCCAAAGTGGCAGTAGGAAGTGAACAATTTGTAACTATTTTTAGCACATTACTGTACTCAATGTCTTTCTCTCCTTTCCTGTGTAGCCTTTTTTTTTTTTTTTCACCTTACAAACTGCACTGCATGCTCTATTTGTGAACCATGCTGTATCAACCATGTTGGCTGCACACAGCAGATGGCTACAAAGTCGTGCTCACTGTTGGTGCAGAATCTCATGTCCCACATTACTCCCACCAATACCAATAATCCAATACCTTGAACACTACCTTTCCCAAAGCCCAACAGATTTGACCTACAACCTCATTCCTAATCACCATGACCAACTATATCCTTACCCACAATTACTTCTCCTCTGAAGGCATTACCTACAAACAAATCCAGGGTATGACTATGGGCACTCACAAGGCACCATCCTATACCAACCTGTTCATGGACCATCAAGAAGAATTCTTCCTAAACAATCAAAAACCCAAACCCTTCATCTGGTTCAGATTCACTGAGGACATCTTCATGATCTGGATTGAGGATGAGGATGCCCTATCCATATTCCTCCAGAACCCCTACACCTATTCCCAAATTCGCTTCACCTGGTGCTGCTAAAGCCACCTTCCTCGATCTTGACCTCCACCTCAAAGATGGCTACATCATTACCTTTGTCCATATTAAATCTACCAACCACCAGCAATACCTCCACTTTGACAGCTGCCACCCATTCCATGCCAAGAAGTCCCTTCCATACAGCCTAGCCACCCATGGCCATCACATCTGAATGACAAGTGGTCCTCTTGAAATACACCGAGGATTTCACTGAGGCCTTCACAGACCATAATACCTTCTCAACCTTGTACAAAAACAGATGTCCTGTGCCTAATCTCTCCAGTCACCCGTCACCTCCCAGTGTCTCACCTTCTGGCCACAGAGGAACATTCCCTTTATGACTCAGTACCAACCAGGACTGGAGCAACTGAATAACATTCTCCACCAGGGTTTTGACTATTTCTCATTGTACTCTGACATGAGGAGTGTCCTACCCACTATACTTCTCACCCCTCCGGCAGTAGTATTGCACTTCCCACTGAACCTACACAATATCCTCGTCAGTCTCTTCATGACTCCCACTCTCAATCTTTTGCCTCGCGGCTTACTTTCCTGTAATAAACCTCAATGCTAGACCTGTCCTGCACGTCCTCCCTCTACCACCTACTTCAGACCGGTCACAAGCATCACCTACCCCATCAAAGGCAGGGCTACCTGTGAAACCAGTCATGTGATCTGCAAGGTAAGTTGTAACCGCTGTCCTGCTTTCTACGTGTGAATGACAACCAACAAGCTGTCTGTCCGCATAAATGTTCACCAACAAACTATGGCGAAAAACAGCTGGACCACCCCCTTGCTGAGCATGCTGCCCAACACGACGTTCTTATTTTCAGTGACCGCTTCACAGTCTGTTCCACATAGATCCTTCCCACCAACACCAGCATTTTTTGATTGCACTGGTGGGAACTCTCCTTGCAATATATCCTACATTCCTGTAACCCTCCTGGCCTCAACCTTTGTTAGTCATTGTCCCTACCCTCTATCCCCTTCCCTGTTCCCATATCAATACTACACAGTCGTCCATTCCACCAATGCACCTCTCTCCTTTTCTGCCAACTCCCTGCTCTCTGTCTAACCTCCCGACTGCACCAGCTGCCCTACCCTCTCTCGACCTCTTCCCTGTATGCTCCCAGAAGCAGCACTTTACCATCCCCCACCCCTAACCTGCTATGCCTCCCCTTTTTCAGCCCAGCTTTCTTCTTGCCACCGCCACCTGCTTGTGTCTCCCATCATGTGCTGCTGCTCGCAGTGTGGCCTCAGCAATCAGAGACTGTGGTCATTTCTGTGTGTATTGCATTTGCACGAATGTGCATGTGTTTGTGTGGGGGGGGGGGCCTTTTCATTGTGCCTATCTGTGACTCAGCATCTCCTCTAGTAGCAACTACTCATTTCATAATATTAATACTTCTTTATACTTTTACAAAGCATTCCTTTGATAGAGGGTGAACAGCAATTAGTGTAAAATATTTTAATTTTTTTTAATTTTATTAAAGCAGTCTTGACCCCAACAGATGTGTATTTTGGTTGGCAATTGGTTTTGATCTATGATTTAGACCACCATCAGGCCTCAGGCATTAGAATACAATGATGATGATGATGAGGGACCATACTCCGAGGAGCATAGGGGACAATGCGGGAGACCCGCACCGCTGTACTAGGCAAGGTCCTAGCGGAGGTGGTTTGCCATTGCCTTCCTCCAACCGTAATGGGGATGAATGATGATGATGAAGATGATACAATAACACCCAGTCATCTTGAGGCAGGAAAATTCCCTGACCCTGCTGGGAATTGGTAGTAACACATATTCAGAGGGATTTCTATAAAAAGAGGTGATAATATGGCTAAGAACATCAAGAGTATAAGCTATATTAATAACAGAATAAAATGTTATACTCATGATGGTGGCATGTGGCAATGGACAGAACAAAATCCATAAGAACATGTACATCAACTGCCGAATAAGACAGCATTATTTGAGAATATATACTGTAATCCCCATCTATTGCATATGGGATTACATCATTGTCAGCCAATCATGTATCTATTAAGTGAAGCATGTTACATTAAATCATATAGCTAAAATTTAAAAGTAAAACAGATACCAATACCCAAACTTACTTCCCTGTACCAGCAGGTACTTTTTCATGTGTACCTATCCTTAATGCACATGTACGCAGTTCATTTGGTAACACCTTGAATAACAGTGCACCTTGCAACATTGTAAATATTACAGCTGTTGTACCCATTGGAAACAAGAGTCTGCCAAGTTCGACTGTGTACTGCAAAAGATTAAATTTAGTGTGATGCCTATCCAGGAATTATGGTCCAAGAATCACAGAATAACATCATCCCACAGGCGGCAATACTTCAATTTGCTCACAGAATCCTGTATTTCCAATATGAAAAATGAGTCATGTTGTCCCTAATGACACCACATCATTGTCTCCTACTCCACGTAAATTATACCTTGAAGTCACTGAATTTCTCCTATCCACAAAATCTAGATTAACCACAGAAAAATTTGCACCTGCATCAACCAAAAACTTATACTTCTTACTGTTTAGGATACCCATCAAACAACAATCCATCTCTGCCTTAAATTCTGCAGTATTTTGATTTACTGAGAATACGAAACATTCCTGGTGCAGTTTAATGTGCCCTGTTGGTTGTTTTCACCATTCTGCTTTCTACTCCTACATTCATTCACCTTATGGCCAAAATGCCCACACTCATAGCATTGTACCTGTTTGCATCATGCTCTGACATGTCCCTTGTTTCCACAATGATAGCAAGTTTTCTCTGCAACAAACAACCATTTCTCTGTGTGTCCTCACATCACACTATCTACTTCCTGCATATACATGGCAATACACAATGCTGCCACTAAATCATCTGGATCTCCCATCCCAAATCATCATGAAAATCCTAACTCATCATGAAAATTCCACAGAAATACCCCTCAAACACACATCTAAAGCCCTGTTCTCAGATTTCCTGAGGATAACATGATCAGCATCTGGATTTCCCATTAATTCATGTGTCTGAGCATTCACCTTACATATTCGGTCTGAAAAATTTTCTACTGTTTCATTTGCTTTATGAGTTAACTCACTCAGTTGTTCTCTAAAAAAACCTAGCACTATTCTGTTTATAGTAACTGTGCTGCAAACCTTCAGCTACATGCTTAAATGAAACATGATTGTTCAGTGAATCGTTTATTGTGACAACTTTACAAAGGGTGGTGCACTGTTGGCCATAGTTGTCTCCTGCCTTACTCACGCATAGACTCTTGGTGTCCGATGCTGTGCCACTCCTTGCGCCTGCATCCGAGTGAGACATCATTCCTCTTGCGTCATTATGGATGCTCAGCCCAGCCTGGTACAGCATGGATAGCTGCTACTGTGCCTCTTCTTCCCTGTACCACCCCATCTGCAGTGTGGTGTAGGCAGCAGGCGTTGAATCCTGCACTGCCAGCCTCTGTGTTGTCTTCTGTCCCACACTCAGAGGGTACAGCACCTGGTACAGCACTGCTGCTGATAATTCATCAGCTCTCCCATCAGTAGTGGTTGGTGTGGCACAGCATGAAGTTCATCAGTGGAGTTTAGCTCTGCGGCACTCCATGGCTGGCTGGTACTGCAATGGTTGATCTAAGACAAGACTTACCAAAACCACTTGGTCATGGAATGGAATGTCATCGACATGGATTCCATTGTTCCCATTGACCTGAACCGTTACCCCTACTTGGAGCTGGGGCTCCGGTATTTAAGAAGCCCTCTGTAGCTTTGTGATGTGTGCTTTACTAGCAATGACCGTGAGGCCTCGTTATTCTGCTACCCTTGCTTTAATTCTCTCTTAGCAGCTAGTTAAATGGGCCTATGAGTGTTTTCCCTAGCTGTGGCTATTGCTTCTTGATGCATTCCAATGCATGAATGAACGTGCATGTTATTTTGCTTAGTCGCTGTCCTTCTCCATTTTCCTGCTGCGTGTGCTCTCTCTCACTCAGCTACTGCAGAGTTGCAGACTGTACTACCCGTCTGTCTTGCATCATTGTGCTTCCTGGTCTGTCGCTAATCGTGGCATAACCATCCTATCGTACATCAAGGTGTTTGAACACCATTAAAAATTTTGTAACTTGGAACCTGTTTTACTCTGTGCCATAACAAGACATTATCATGACTGAAAAAGCAAGAGACACAAAAAACAGTGCATCAGAAGTTGACAAAAGTATTGATAATAAACTCAGAGAAAAAAGCTGGAATAACTAAAGCAGTCCAACTGTAGTTAGCGAGATTGATTATATTTCTAAAACATTATAGGTATTTACTGAAAATGGCTTTATAGAAATTGATAGTGTTTCAACCCCAAAAATTTCATGCTAAGATTATAGTGTTTATCAATGAAAATAGTCGTTCAGGTCAAGGAATTACTAATGAAATCCTTGATGAGATGGAAATGTATGCACATTTATTTTTGACAAAGTGTTCTCTGTAACAGTCATTAATTTTTTACTTATGTAACTAACACACTCTTTACATACACTAAATGTGCTTCTTTTTATATAGTTGTCAAACTGTTATCTATAATGTCATTCATTTTTGTACTCATGTAATTAATGTGCATCCTTTATTACATGAGTTTCTGTCATCAGTAAATGTGGTGAAGTTTTTACACTGTGTTTTTGTTTTTTAAGCATCTGGAGAACCTTACTCTCACATTAACTCACACAGAATTTATGTATAATGCCATTGTACTAATATATTATAGGAAACATTTTATGTAATGCTAAATAGTATGCAGTGATTTTGAAGCTAACACCTGTCAAAGCTTCTAATCGGGTTCTGTGACAGTAGTGTACAGTCCTTGAGTGTGATTGCTTCAACTGTTCTGACCACTGGAGGCTGAACTGTGACAGTCAGTTTCTTTGTTACTATCGTCTGTTGAGACTGAAACACAGTGACTGACTTCCAAGCCATTCAACAGCTGCTTCCTAAACTTTCCAACCTCTACCACAGTGTTGCTAGTGGGCTTTGCTGAGGTGGGACTATCAATTTTGACAAGCCATTACCATGGTAATCAACACAGCCATCTCTGCTATGACTGCTGTGAGTGAGTTCACAAAAATGTCCATAGAGTCTACATCAAAACTGCTGGAACCAACATTACATTTCTTTATAATAAAATGATTATGAAAGGATTTGTTGTGAACCATTTTGTATTTAATCTTCATGTATATTTTTGTATCTACAGGGTGTTTCAAAAATGACCGGTATATTTGAAACGGCAATAAAAACTAAACGAGCAGCGATAGAAATACACCATTTGTTGCAATATGCTTGGGACAACAGTACATTTTCAGGCGGACAAACTTTCGAAATTACAGTAGTTACAATTTTCAACAACAGATGGCGCTGCAAGTGATGTGAAAGATATAGAAGACAACGCAGTCTGTGGGTGCGCCATTCTGTACGTCGTCTTTCTGCTGTAAGCGTGTGCTGTTCACAATGTGCAAGTGTGCTGTAGACAACATGGTTTATTCCTTAGAACAGAGGATTTTTCTGGTGTTGGAATTCCACCGCCTAGAACACAGTGTTGTTGCAAAAAGACGAAGTTTTCAACGGAGGTTTAATGTAACCAAAGGACCGAAAAACAATACAATAAGGGATCTGTTTGAAAAATTTCAACGGACTGGGAACGTGACGGATGAACGTGCTGGAAAGGTAGGGCGACCGCGTACGGCAACCACAGAGGGCAACGCGCAGCTAATGCAGCAGGTGATCCAACAGCGGCCTCGGGTTTCCGTTCACCGTGTTGCAGCTGCGGTCCAAATGACGCCAACGTCCACGTATCGTCTCATGCGCCAGAGTTTACACCTCTATCCTTACAAAATTCAAACGCGGCAACCCCTCAGCGCCGCTACCATTGCTGCACGAGAGACATTCGCTAATGATATAGTGCACAGGATTGATGACGGCGATATGCATGGGGGCAGCATTTGGTTTACTGATGAAGCTTATTTTTACCTGGACGGCTTCATCAATAAACAGAACTGGCACATATGGGCAACCAAAAAGCCCCATGTTGCAGTCCCATCGTCCCTGCATCCTCAAAAAGTACTGGTCTGGGCCGCCATTTCTTCCAAAGGAATCATTGGCCCAATTTTCAGATCCGAAACGATTACTGCATCACGCTATCTGGACATTCTTCGTGAATTTGTGGCAGTACAAACTGCCTTAGATGACACTGCAAACACCTCGTGGTTTATGCAAGATGGTGCCCGGCCACATCGCACGGCCGACGTCTTTAATTTCCTGAATGAATATTTCGATGATCGTGTGATTGCTTTGGGCTATCCGAAACATACAGGAGGCGGCGTGGATTGGCCTCCCTATTCACCAGACATGAACCCCTGTGACTTCTTTCTGTGGGGACACTTGAAAGACCAGGTGTACCGCCAGAATCCAGAAACAATTGAACAGCTGAAGCAGTACATCTCATCTGCATGTGAAGCCATTCCGCCAGACACGTTGTCAAAGGTTTCGGGTAATTTCATTCAGAGACTACGCCATATTATTGCTACGCATGGTGGATATGTGGAAAATATCGTACTATAGAGTTTCCCAGAACGCAGCGCCATCTGTTGTTGAAAATTGTAACTACTGTAATTTCGAAAGTTTGTCTGCCTGAGAATGTACTGTTGTCCCAAGCATATTGCAACAAACGGTGTATTTCTATCACTGCTCGTTTAGTTTTTATTGCCGTTTCAAATATACCGGTCATTTTTGAAACACCCTGTATTTTACTTGTAAATTTTAGCTGTATCATTTAATGTCTAAGTCTAGACACTCATACCCTGGATATGATATAGACAGTGACCATGTTCTAGTGATAGCAGACTATAGTAGTAGATTTAAGAAATATAAAAGAACTAACCAGCACAGATGGTTTGTAGAAAAACTTAAGGAAAAGCAAGTAGCTGCGGACAAGAAAGAATTGACCGATAACCTGATAGGTAACAGGGAAGGATGGGAAGGATTCAAAGAGACTGTAGAAGTAGCTGCTAAAGAACTAGTAATATTAAGGAAACTAGACCCGAGGAAGCCATGGATGACCAAGGAAATACTAGACCTTATTGAATAACGAAACACGCTGAGGAAAAAAGATTTCGGTAAGTACAAAAGAGTAAAAAATGCAATTAGTCTGAAATGTAGATTTGAAAAAGAAAAGTAGATGCATGACAAACATAAGGAAATTCAACAGGGTCTAAGTGGAGGTCACATTGATAGGTCCTACTCTAAAATTAAATCAATGCAGATAAAGCCAAGAACAAAAACAAATATGGTCAAGAATAAAAACGGTGACCCAATTTTCGAATTAGAGGATGTATGCAAAAGATGGAAAGAGTATATTGAGGAACTATGTGAAGGAGAAGATATTGCTAATGAGGGGGAAATTCTGGAAGAAGAGAGCAGAGTGGATATCGACATGATTGGGCCACCTATATCTAAAGAGGAATTCAACAGTGCCTTGAATGATCTAAGTAATGGCAAAACGACAGGCACAGATAATATCCCAGCAGAAATACTGAAGGAAATTGGAGAATCAACAAAAGAGTACTTATATAAACTTATTAAAGAGTACTATGAAGATGGAAAAGAACCACCAATAGATTTGCTTAACAGCAAAACAGTAATAATCCCAAAAAAAGGAAATGCTTTGGACTGTGAGAACTATAGAACTATCTCCTTACTATACCACACTTCCAAAATAATGTTAAACATAATAAAAAATCGAATAAAAAAGAAAATTGAGGCAAACCTAGGAGAAGACCAGTTTGGTTTCAGATCTGGAAAAGGAACTAGGCAATACTAGCTCTGAGGATGGTATTATAAAGATGAATTGGAGTTAATAGGAAAATCTACTTGACCTTTATAGATTTACAAAAAGCATTTGACATGGTTAATTGGAAATTGTTATTCCGAACAATAAAGGAAATAAATCTTGATTGGAGGGACAGAAGATTAATCTGGAACCTGTATAAAAGGCAGCAAGCAGAAATAGAAGTGAATGGTGTGAAGAATAAAGCAAAAATAAGGAGGGGAGTAAGGCAAGGATGCCCATTATCACCATATTTGTTCAACTTATTTATTGAAAAAACCATTGAAAAATTGAAAAGAATAACCAAAGGAATTAAAATTAACAGGGGACGAATACACTGTATCTGTTTTGCAGATGATATAGTAGTACTTGCTGACTCAGTAAAGGAAATGGAGTTTATGATGCTAAAATTTGCCAAAATCCTAAGAGAATTTAATCTAAAAATAAATAAGAAGAAAACAAAAACTATGGTAGTAGGGAAGACAAAAGAAAATGGTAAAGTTAATATTAAATTATAAGATGATGTTCTAGAGTAGGTTGAGAACTTCTGTTATTTGGGGAGCACAATCACTGACGACAATAAATGTATCACAGATATAAAGAGTAGAATAGCCTTGGCAAAGCAAGCTTTCCAAAATAAAAGGAATTTACTAACAGACAATCATATAAGCCTAGAAAGTAGAAAAAAGTTTGCCAAAACTTTTGTATGGAGAGTCTTAACATACGGATGTGAAGCGTGGACTCTGGGAAAGGCAGAGAAAAAGAGACTGGAAGCAATGGAAATGTGGATATGGAGAAGAATGACAAAAATAAGGTGGGTAGATAGGAAAGTAATGAACAGGTCTTAGGAGATTTGAATGAGAACAGAACGCTGCTAAACTATATAGGAAAAAGAAAATAAAAAAATGATAGGGCACACAATGAGACACAACCAGTTCCTAAAGAATGTATTTGAAGGAAAAGTTTTAGGGAAAAAAACCCAAGAAGCAGGCCAAGAGCAATGTATTTTAATAACATCAAAGAAGATATGGGGATAAAATCATATGAACAATTGAAGAGGATGATAATGGAGAGAGGGACGTGGCTAAATCGACAAAGCATAGCTTTTAGTTTATAAGGATGATTTAATGTAACATACATCATATAATAAGTACATGATTGACTGCCAGTGGTGTAATGCCATATGTGGTGAACGAGGCTTATACCATATATTCTCGAGTAATGCTGCTTTATTCAGCAGTAGACATCAGTGTTCTTATGGATCTTGCTCCATCCACCACCACCACTGACATCATGGGTATAGCTGCAGTAGCCACCAGAAATATCGCGGGAGGTGCACATCGGCACGGCGCGTCATGGACAGTAGTTGCCGCAAGTAGAGTCCCGTCCACCAGAAGGCACGCGAGAATTCGGCCGCGACCTCTGCCGGAGGAACAACAACAACAACAACTCAGGCAGCACGGGCTGTGCCCAGTCCGTTCACATCAGGCAGGCCTAGGAGACAGTTCCCGGTCTAAGCTATGTGAAGTGCGATGGAAAATGTGAACAGTGTTACTATACAATTGGCGACGAGTAGGGTCATTCTTTCGCATGTTGTGTCATCATTCCGGTTTCGCATCTTATCCACGGCATGGAGGATTTAGTATGGGTTTTGGCTGAGCAGCAGACGGAGCTCATGGCAACCATGAAACAAGTGCTTCCGGCGTTGCTCTCCACGCAGTCTGCTCCAGCGCCGTTCCCTCCTCCCTTTCCCCCGTATGACGAGACAGTGGAGGATTGGGACGCATATGAACATCGTCTTCGGCAGCATTTCCAGGCGTTTCATGTTGCCGATGCGGAGGTATGTCGTGCTCTTTTCTTGTCTTGGATATCTCCCTTGCTGTATCAACTTTTGCGGCAGCTAGCGCCGTTGCAGGAACCCTCGTCCTTGTCTTTTGACGCATTGTGTTAATTGCTGTCTTCATATTATCGCTGCTGCACGCATGTTGTGGTGGCTAGGGTCGAGTTCTATCAATGCAAGAAGCAGCCCTGCCAGTCTTACCGGGCGTGGGCCGCTACCTTGCACGGTCTTAGTCGCAAGTGTCATTTTGTCACAGAGCAGTCGTGAGAGTCGTATGCCCACGTTATGGTGCGCGATGTCATTGTTCGTTCGGCCCCTGATAGGGAGGTCCGGCAACGGGCCCTGCAGTTAGAAGACCCTTCCCTTGAGGAAGTCCTGTCCATTGCTCAATCGTATGAAGTCTCTCACGCCGCAGGTTAACAGTTGGAAGCATGGTGCGACAGCGCGGCAGTTCAGGGCAGAGTGCCCCCAGTGTTGGGCCGTTTGTCACAAATGTAATAAAAAAGGACACATGGCTAAAGTTTGCCACTCAGCCTCAAAAGAATCGAAGGAAGCAGTTACAGAGGACATGGACATTGACATTCAGGAAGTTTCATCAGGCCAGGCTCACGATGCATCGGCACACAAACTCTATATCGAGGTGTCAGTTCGGTCGCGCCGGTTACAACTGCAAGTAGATACGGACGCGGCAGTTTCTTTGTTGAATGCACAAACTTACTCCGACCTTGGGTCGCCCCCATTGGCACCAGTTTACTGTCGTCTACGCTGTTATGGTAAACAGTTCATTCCCCTACTGGGTCAATTCACTACCGACATGACTTATAAATCAGTCACTTGGCCTATTACTTTTATTGTTGTCAGTGATGCGAGCTCCGCTAACCTTTTTGGCTTGGATGCCTTTCAAGCATTTGGTTTTTCTATCGCTGACACCATACAGTTGGTCTACGAAGACGTTCCCTATCAGTCATTGGAATCTTTGATCTCTGACTTTCCAGATATCTTTGAGGAGGGCCAGGGGTGTGTTTCAGACTTTGAAGCTCATTTAACGTTGAAGGCGTCGGTTCACCCGTGTTTTCTATGCTCGAGGCAGATCCCCTTGGCTCTCCGCAATCAGGTAAAAGAGCTGCTAGACCGGCTGACAGCCCTCGGGGTCGTTCTTCCCATTTCTTCTAGTGAGTGGCTTCGCCCCTTGTTATTGTCAGGAAACCCTCAGGAAAATTACGTCTTTGTAGCGATTTCGAGGCCACCATTAATTCCCAATTGGTGGTGGACACCTATCCTTTGCCTCGTGCTGATGAATTGTTCTCCACCGTGACGGGATGCCAATATTTTTCGAAAATCAATCTTTCTGACGCTTATCATCAGATACCACTTGATGAGGACTCCAAATGGCTGGCGGTCGACAGCAACCCGTTTGGCGTTTACCAATACCAGCGGTTGGCCTTCGGAATATCCAGTGCCCCGGTGATATTCCAGCATTATCTTGAGCACGTCATGTCGACAATCCCTCATTGTATTAATTACCTGGACGACATAATTGTCACAGGCCACAGCACGAAGGAACACTTGCACAACCTTCGCACCCTCTTTCTCAATTCAGGTCCGTGGGCTTGCGTTTCAACCTGCGTAAGTCTAACTTCTTCCAACCGTCCATTGAGTATGTGGGCTACACCATCTCTTGGCACAGCGTCCAGCCACTAGGAAGTTTGGTCCAAGGTATCGTCAACCTTCCATGGCCCGCTTCGCAGAAGGAGTTACAAGCTTTTTTAGGCAAGATTGCCTATTACCACTGGTTCATTCCCAGGGCTTCCACCATAGCCCGCCCCCTGTACTGCCTTCTGCGCAAGGGTGTTCCTTTTGATTGGTCGCCTGCATGCAAGCAAGCATTCACCTCATTGAAGGGCGTCCTCACGTCAGCACCATGTTAGGCTACTTTTGACCCCCATAAGCTGTTGGTCCTGGCTACAGATGCTTCGCAGTATGGAGTGGGGGCAGTCCTGGCCCATCGCAATGCGGATGGTTCCGAGCAACCACTGGCGTTTGTGTCTAAAACTCTTAGTCCTGCACAGGCCCATTACTCCCAGGTGGAAAAAGAGGCTTTGGCCATTGTCTATGCTGTTACCAAGTTTCACCCTTTCTTGTATGGCACGAAGTTTCAGTTAATCACTGACCATAAGCCGTTAATATCGTTATTTGGCCCCGCCTCTCAGATTCCAGATAGGGCGGCCCACAGACTACAGTGCTGGGCCTTGTTCCTCTCTAAGTACCATTATGACATTCATTTTTGCTCTACAGGACAGCATGCTAACGCAGACACTCTTTCCCGTCTTCCAGAGGGCCCGGATCCTAAGTTCGATCGAGAGGAGATTATGTGTTTTCATTTGGATGTGGCATCCCACCAAGTGGTTGATGGCTTCCCAATCACTAGTTCTAAAGTCGCCAGGGAAATGGCAGCTGACCCAGTTCTCCGGCAAGTAGTTCGCCTCATTCAGCAGGGGTCGTCATGCCGACCTCCAGGCCGGGCCTCGGACCCTCTTCATAATTATTTTGTTCTACGAGACCACCTCTCTGTCTTGGAGGGGTTCTCCTTCTGGCTACCAATGATACAGCTCCTCGCGTGGTTGTTCCTGCAAGTTTGCGAAGGGAAGTCCTCACGTTATTACATGAGGGGCACTGAGGTGTTTCCCGTACTAAAACCTTGGCTTGCAGACATGTGTACTGGCCCATTATTGACAGAGAAATTGAGCACTTGGTGGCCGCCTGTTCCCAGTGTGCGAGCCAACAGGCATCTCCCAGGTCAGTGTTCTCTTCATGGCTGCCTGCAACCCAGGCATGGGAACGTGTTCACATCGATTTTGGAGGCCCGTTTCTCAATGGCTTTTGGCTCATTGTCATTGATGCTTATTCCCGATTCCCATATGTGGTTTACTGCTCCTCAACCACTTCAGAAGTTGCAATCCAGGCACTGGCAAAAATCTTTTCTGTGGAAGGTCTGCCAGTCACCCTGGTCTCAGACAATGGACCTCAGTTTATTTCGCAGACCTTCCAGGATTTTTGTAGGCGCTTTGGTATTTGGCACATTTGCTCTCCCCCAGTTCATCCACAATTGAATGGGGAAGCCGAGCGCATGGTGTGCACATTTAAGACACAGATGAAAAAGTATGTGCACGAATTTCCTGCAGAGGAGGCGTTGACGTTTTTCTTGACGGCATACTGGACCACACCAATGGGAGAACGCAGCCCCGCAGAGCTCCTCCACGGGCGCCAACCTAGGACTCTGCTGCACCTCCTTTGGCCTGGTCCTCACCAGACTTCGCAAAACGGAGTACCCGGCTTTCCACTGGGTTTGTTGGTCTGGGCACGTGGGTTTGGTCACAATCCACGTTGGATACCGGCGGTGGTCCTGCGTCGAAATGGCCGCCGGCTCTGTATCTTGCAGGCGGGGGACCGGGAGGTACGTCATCACCAAAATCAGCTATGTCCACGTTTGGGCACCAGCTTCCCCATTGCCGGCACCTGTGTTGGTTTCTCAGGGGACACTACCGCCCCTCCCCCCTGTGACTCCACCGCATTGCGATGGTGCTCAGCCTTGGCAGCCTCCAGTAGCTCCAGCACCGGCATCGCCATCATTAGAGATGGCCCAGTGAGAGCTGGCCCCCTCGCAGGCCCGATTTCTCAGGAGGCTGGTTCACCTGTGGTCGTCCCTTCCCCATCGTCCCCGCCACTGGGTCTTGCCCCTCCCGAGGTGGACCAGGATCCGGAGTTCGACAGCTTGCCTCCCGTTCTGTCCCAGGCTCCGGTGGTGGGATGACGGGGGTTCGAAGGTTCCGGCTCGTAGGTTGGCAGATCCCCTCGACTCCAGCCTTCCGATGGACGTGGAGGTCATCACTCCTGCACGATGCTCCACCTCCCGACGCAGTGGATCACAGTGGCTTCACCCCCCGAAGGAGGAAGAGTGCAGTAGC
This sequence comes from Schistocerca cancellata, assembly GCF_023864275.1. Lineage (NCBI taxonomy): Eukaryota > Metazoa > Arthropoda > Insecta > Orthoptera > Acrididae > Schistocerca > Schistocerca cancellata. The sequence goes on from NC_064626.1 coordinate 311,549,414, forward strand.
CACCAGAAAGATCGCGGGAGGTGCACATCAGCATGGCGTGTCACGGACGGTAGTTGCCGCAGACAGAGTCCCATCCACCAGAGGGCACGCGAGAATTCGGCCGTGACCTCTGCCGGCGGAACAACAACAACAACTCAGGCAGCATGGACAGTGCCCAGTCCGTTCATATCGGGCATGCCTAGGAGACAGCTCCCGGTCTAAGCTATGTGAAGTGCGACGGAAAACGTGAACAGTGTTACTACAATAACATTTTATTCTGTTATTCCTGTAGCTTTTACTCTTGATGTTTTTAGCCATATTATTATCTCTTTTTATAGAAATCTCTCTGAATATGTATTACTATTGTACTCCAGTGCCTACAGACTGTAGGTGGTCTAAATCATACACCGAAATCGGCTGCCAGCTAAAATAAATGTCTGTTGTAATCAAGACTATTTTAATAAATTAAAAAAAAAATTGTAAACTCCTTCATACAGGAAGTTCATGATTTCTATTATGCCATTCAGATGTTCATTACTTTATGTATAGCTTCCTCACTGATGAAGTGTATTCACAAATATTAACTACTGCAGAAACGAGTTGCATGCCATGTAATACAGAATACCCTTCATACTCATATACATTATTACTCCATTATTATTTCATTGAATACTTCTTCACTTCATCTTTAGTATATAATCATTTAAGTACTCCCTCATTACTTCATTATGATCTGTGTTGCTCCACTGCTATGCCAGTATTCCACAGAGAACAACATATCCCTGCATTGCCCCTACTTCTACTAAATTTACTTTATAAAATAATGCTTCACAGACAATAAACATAAATAGTTGTTACTTGCAAGCAATTCCTTTTCGTTATAAAAATATACATGTTAATCAATTTCATACTGTGTTACACAGTTTCCTTTACTCGAGCCTGAAGTGCTCTATTGTGTTCATAACAAATAGTATTATGAGCAACACAACTCATTTTCTTATATCTGAGCACATACCTCTAGTAATATTTTCACATACTTACACAAATGACACCAAAATCATTTGTAAAAGATCTTTCCAGTTACTGCTGTACCAAACTGTAGGTGTTTCTGTGATTTTTCCTGTTATGTTTTCTGGCACGTTCACATTCTGTTCACCTCAAGTTTTATTAATTTTATCTGAAAGAGTTTTGTTATTTTGTCCAAAATTTCACTACAAATGCAGAGAGAGAATGAAACTTTTTTTCCCAATATCTTAACTAAAATATCATTAGCATACATCATCTGAATTTTATTTTCATTGTCTTTACTGCTGCATATTAATCAGAGGCTGTCACTAACAGTGACTGTTATGTAGTTCTCTCTGCCTGACATGATAATGGTGGTATGTACATGTTGACTGTGTGTGTAATGGTACCTAGTTCAGTCAAGAATAAATGTGCTTTCCAAATCCACTGGCATGTAATTATGTCAAGTAGTCCATTGGGTTTATTCCTACAAGTGCTGATGAAAACTCAAAATTTATTATGCTAAAATTCAGTTATGATTAAATTTTGACTGATGGTAGTAGAGGAAAATTATTTTCTCTTATATCTAAAGACAGGGTAGTGGAAGAATAGAATGAACCAAGAAATGAAGATTGGATTCTTCCAGCTGTGAAAGCACAATTTAACAGATAATATATTCACTAAAGAGCAATAAGACTGTCATCTACAGCTGGATCACTCTCATCTTGTAGTCTGAGTGACCTGCTTTCCTTTCTTACCTTTCCCACCCTACCCCTTTCCCCTTCTTGAGAAAGAAACTAATTATTCTGAAAGCTAGGCAGTGTTATGTACTTTAACATTTACTTTTTCACATGTCTGTTGGCAGTACTCAATATTTCACCTCCTGAACTTAATAACTGGCTAGCAATTCTGTCTTATAATTTAATAGTTTTCTTGGTTGAATTGTAGTTTAATAAATATATGAAGGACTTACAAGTTGTATCAATTGTTTTATTTAATGTCTATGTTCCAAATACAATTACTATGTAACTACTATGTATGACATTTCTGAAAGTCACTGATTTGACAAGTCCACAGAAAAAAATGTAAATCACTAAATTCATAGTTACAATGATTATCAAAATACAGTACTGTCCATCACCTGAAAAACTTTTATCAGTGGCTTCAGAATTAAGTTTGTCTCTGTAATATATATTTTTTCTATTGTTTCAGGTGCACCAATAACATATTCTTATTAAAATAAGGAATAAATGTGTTTTTCTTCATCTTTTGTTACTGAAATGAGAATAAATTCTCTAATGGATAACAAATAAATGACAGCATATGGAAAAGACAAACACTGCAATTAATAAATCTCAAATCATACTAGGTTTTTTGGACTGGGACCATTTAAGGATTTTTCCAACACAGGTTTCCGACAAGTAGTCAGAAATAGAAAAAAACTGTACACTACAGAACATGCGAAACTGAATGTATTATACAAATTTTGTGCCAATTCAAGAGAGAGAAAAACAACAACATATTGTTATAAATAATGGTAAGTATAAAGATAACAACTCACCATATAGTTGAGAGGTTGATAGAGACATTAATAATATTGCACTTTCAACAAAGCTTTAGGTTCCTATTTTTGTTAGTCTGGTAACTACAGGCAAGGGTGACTTAAATACAAATTCAATCTTATTTACATGCACATCCATCCCTTCAGTGCTTGAACTATACTGGTCTAGTTTACTACTGCTCTGGTATACCAGCGGGGCAACACTGAAAGCCCACTGGAGAGCATGGAATTGGACTTCAGATACTAGGCTAGGTGGAGTAATTAACACCAATTCCAGTGCTGCGTGCTGTGGCAGCACACACCATTCTGCTGGCCAATTTGAGCTTGTGGTTTCCCTATAAGTTGTCAGGTAATGACACACGATATGGTGTAGCCACTGCAGTATGGTTTTGTTTTTGTAATGCACCATTGGTTCCTGGTCTCTGCATCACTATTTACCAGATGTTCTCTCTTCAGATTATTTGTTAGACTTTGTTTACCTGCAGTGCCATCTCTATTTGTCCATGTTTTCATTGTTAGTCTTTCCTGATCGCACACAACAGTCTGCTATTGACAGCTCCAGAATGGTTAGTCCAGCCCAAATCCACAAGTATGAACATCTGCCCCCAGTCGCAGTTGATAATCGCACACACTTTCGAAATCACATAGGTAGCAAATAAGTGCTTCTTGATTTGATCCCAAGTAGCAATGGTGCAAATGTAACATCATTCCACAGAGATGTGAAGTACCCACAAACCAATTCCAAGAAGGTGTGATTGTGATTCATCTGTATCGGATGTATCAATGACCGCTGAACAGCCAGTAATACCTTGATGCATATGCATTGGGGACTTCCATCATGCACAATATAGCAACATGCAGAGTGTCTGTGTCAATGAGCATGCACTCTGTGGAAAAGATGGGCATCTCCCAAAAATTCACTGTAAACTCTCAAGACAGTCAGATCCAGTTTCCTGCTTGTGTCAATGGATGGTGCATAAACTTGAGGCAATAGTTTCCCCAGGTGATCTTTTTGCCAACAAGCTATTTAAAAACTTCACAAATTGTAACAAACATGTCCATTTCAGGGTTGACACAAGCTCAACTAGGTTCCCCAAAATTAGCCCCACCCTCCCATAAGTTGGTAGCATATGGTGAGAGTTCAGTGCTCTTCTGGGATCAGTTCACAATTGCCACGGTTTACAAGAAGATCACACAGCTGATAACACTATTTTTTGTTGATGGCCACTCAGCTGGAAACGTGCTCAGTCTGGATGCCTTTCCATTGTTTTAATTATCTATCAGTGATGAAGTAGTCTCTGACATGGTTGCCTTCCAGGAACTTGACGACCTGTGCACATATATTTGAAACTGGCCTGGGGTGCATCACAGATTTCCAGGCTAATACCTCCTCACAACCACAAGTGGTGCCCTGTTTCTGTTGAGTATGTCCAATTCCAGTCTCCTTATGGACAGCTGTCACGCCAGAACTCATCACCTTCACAAGGCTGGGGTTACTGAACCACTTAAAACAAGTGCTTGGGCCATGATCCTGGTAATATTAAAGAAACCCAAAGGCTCCCCAAGGCTATGTGGATACTTTAAATTGATAATCAATTCTCATGCACAAGTAGAAACCCACACTATATCATGTTCAGAAGACCTCTTCACAAAACTTTTTAAAAGAGAATATTTTTCTAAAATCAACTTTGTTTGAAAATATTTGCAAAGGCCAACAGATAAAGTGTCACAAATATTCGTAATTATCAATACTCCCTTTGGTTTGTACAAATGCAAGCACTTGCCTCTTGGATCTCTTCTGCTCCCGCAACCTTCCAGAGATACCTGTAAAAGTTAACTATGTCCATACTCACTTGTATTAACTACTAGCTGCAGCACCCAGCACTGCCTGGGATGTTTAACATCTGCCACACAACATAATTGGCCCTATGCCTTGTTGATACTCATAGCGAATGCAAACCGCATGGGAAACTGCAATCACTTCTACTCAAATGGACATATTTGAATCACTGAGTGTCAACAGAGTGTAATGGATGAATACATCTTCACAAATGGCATTAAAAAAAATAAGGTTCTTGGCTTCTGGTTCTGACTTTTGCAAACATTCAAGTAACAAGTTGCAATCTAAACCACTTTAAAACTTTAGTTTCCAGATAACTTTGAGTTGTGCTTTGTTATCAGTATTCGATGAACAGAACTCTAATAGGAGCTACATTTTTTTCTATTAGCATTTTCAGTTCACTTCTTCAAGGAATTTTTGCAAACCTTACATTTTCCCTGTATGAAAAGATGATTAGTTGTGCCATCTGTTGTCGCATTTTGCGATAAGTATCTTACTGCACTTTTGGAGATTTCATCTTCTATTGTTTCAGCTCAGTTTTCACTGTTTCAAGTGGGGTTGTATTTGAACATAACTTGAACTGTTGAAACAGATTATGCCACAGTTCAAGAAATCATGGGTTCTATTTGATCTTTTGATCAGCTCTCAATCTACTGACCTTTGTAGGTAATATATCCGCGACCCGCCTTAGTGTTTGTATGGTGCTGTGGATTTTAATAGTAAAAATTACTGTGAAACGCAGACTAAAATACCTTCTAGGGTATATGTCATATGTAACAACAGCAACCAGTCAATAAATAAGAGTTTGCAGTCATGTTTCTGTCACATTCTGAAGCTTTCACTCACCCCATGATCAAGTGATGTCTGATGGTACCTCCAAGACAGGTACTGCCACTGCAATTTATTCTTGCAGTAGGAATTAAAGTCAGTTTACCATAATATATTTGATTTGTTAGGCATTTAATTATTCATTAATTTTCTTCAACACATATCTGAATAAGGAAATTTGAAGTAAACCACCCACGAACTTCGAAGTAAATATATTTATATATTGTATATCTAAAAACAAAGATGATGTGACTTACCAAATGAAAGTGCTGGCAGGTCGACAGACACACAAACGAACACAAACATACACACAAAATTCAAGCTTTCGCAACAGACTGTTGCCTCATCAGGAAAGAGGGAAGGAGAGGGAAAGACGAAAGGATGTGGGTTTTAAGGGAGAGGGTAAGGAGTCATTCCAGTCCCGGGAGCGGAAAGACTTACCTTCGGGGGGAAAAAGGACGGGTACTCACTCGCACACACACACATATCCATCCACACATATACAGACACAAGCAGACATATTTAAAGATCTTTAAAGGTCTTTAAAGGTCTTTAAATATGTCTGCTTGTGTCTGTATATGTGTGGATGGATATGTGTGTGTGTGCGAGTGAGTACCCGTCCTTTTTCCCCCCGAAGGTAAGTCTTTCCGCTCCCGGGACTGGAATGACTCCTTACCCTCTCCCTTAAAACCCACATCCTTTCGTCTTTCCCTCTCCTTCCCTCTTTCCTGATGAGGCAACAGTCTGTTGCGAAAGCTTGAATTTTGTGTGTATGTTTGTGTTCGTTTGTGTGTCTGTCGACCTGCCAGCACTTTCATTTGGTAAGTCACATCATCTTTGTTTTTAGATATATTTTTCCTTCGTGGAATGTTTCCTTCTATTATAACCATATTTATATATTGTGTACATTAAAAACATATAGCCTATGTCTGCCCAAATGTTCATTAGGGTATCATGTAGAAATCTGAAGTAAATCAGCTGAGAACTTGGTAACAACCTTTTTCCTTTAAATATTAAATACATATATGTTTCAAGTCAGATTACGAAATCTTACAAGTATTTAGACAGTGATCTGCCTCTTGTCTTGAAGGTTAAGTGTGCAAAATTTCACCAAGATCAGAATAAAATTGTATATTTGTATGAATTACAAACAAATAAATGGACACTCTTCTTTATATATTTAGAAGATCTAGATCAGTGATCATCAAACTGAAGCATGCAGGCCACATGCAGCCCAGTTCAAGTATTCATGCAGCCTGCAGTTCTCAGCCACATTTTATAATAACAGGCTTCTAGCACACAGCAGAGTCAAAAAATTCAACTAACTGTAAGAACTTCTTAAGAGAGTAGTTTTCCTGCTCAGATACTGTAATATTTTAAGATGTGATTAATTCTGATTGACTTTGTTGAATTTTACCATGAGCTAGGTTGAGATGGCCACTTACCTCAGGGGCAGAGAGGTAAGTAGCACTGCCACTGTGAGACTAGAGGATGTGAGAGGGGACAACTCAAGGGCATGTGTGACTCATACCAATCAGCTGCTACGGTATAAATTTTGGCATGGATTCGTGAATGCGCATTATAGAGATGATCATCTTCAAATGTGATACATATTTGCAGCAAGGAATATGAAATTAAATTTTGGCTGTTGTAATATGGCACAGAGAGTAGAACAAAAATGATATTTAAAACATATAGTAATCATCTGTGATGGTGTCCCTTTTTGCATAGTGCATTTAAATATAAGTACAATTATTTTTGTTAATCCATTAATCATCTGCTCACATAGACAACACAACAATATTTAGGCAGGCAAATTTCAGTGTCACAACTCTGGATTCACTGGTGGTGACAGCGATCTGAAACACAGGACAGCCTAAATGAAATGTCCGAAAAGGTGTCTGCTTTTAAGGCTCAGCACTTATGGGCTAGCAGTCAACTTACCATGCTGTTACTGTAGCTAGTCTATTGGAGCCTCATAACATACTAATAAGACTGGAACACATATTGCCTGAGGTGCTGCCCCATAGTATCTGTAGTAAGACTTTAGTAAATATGTCTGACAACCACTGATCTAGGCAATTTAACTGTCAAGGGCACTGCGCATCAGGAACACCTATACACCTATACACCTGTACACTATATACCGCACAGATGATGCAGAACTGAAGTGCTGCATAGACAGATGTCAGTTTTTACAGGATACCTTGGGCACTTGCTACACAGAAAAGGCATACAATACACTGACCGCAATGTAGCAGCTGGCAACTCCTTACCATACCCATGAAACTTACCAAAGCTACAAGCTTTTTTTTTGGAAAGAGTGAATTATTATTCAAAGTTCCATCCATAAGTGGCTTATGTCATGCAACCACTAAATCAGTCATGAAATAAAGGAGTTTAATTCAGGTAGACAGCTTGCGATGAAGCAAGGTGGGATAATTTCGCTTCCCCTCTTGCTTTGCCATCTGCCTCCATAAAATTCATTTTGTTCTTCACTAATTACCATTAACATATGTGAGTATCATCTGCATTAAAAAAAAAGATAGGTTGGCCCTCAGTTTTAAAGAATATAACATCAGATCTAATTTTTTGCTTAGTTTTATGTATGTAATTGATTTTCTAATTTATTTCAACTATTCCTAGTTGGTATCTTTCGTTTTAGGGTAAAATCAGTAATTGTTTCCTAACTTAAATTCTATTGTTGACTTATAAACAAATATAAATTCTGTTGGCAGGTCGATAGACACACAAACATACACACAAAATTCAAGCTTTCACAACAAACGGTTGCCCTAAGTTAAGTCTTTCCACTCCCGGGATTGGAATGACTCCTTACCCTCTCGCTTAAAACCCATATCCTTTTGTCTTTCCCTCTCCTTCCCTCTTTCCTGACGAAGCAACCGTTTGTTGCGAAAGCTTGAATTTTGTGTGTATGTTTGTGTTTGTTTGTGTGTCTATTGACCTGCCAGCACTTTTGTTTGGTAAGTCTCATCATCTTTCTTTTTAGATATATTTTTCCCACATGGAATGTCTCCCTCTATTATATTCAATATAAATTCTGTACTATTTATAAACATTTGGAAGACGAAACACTAGCATTCTTTAAGTATTTATTTGACTCTGTTCGAAAACATGTTAGCAAAGCCAGCCCTTAATTCCAAAGTAATTAACAGTTTTGTCAAAAGTATTGTTTGTGTAACTGTATATGTTAATTTCATGATTTAAACAAATAATTAGGCCTAAACCTTGTAGTAGAAGAAACTATTAAAGTATGGCTGAGTTTAAGATAAGAAACCTGTCTTGGTTAGAACAACAACAATGCTTCAACTTAACTGTGAAATAAGTGTTATACAATTAGGCTGTATTAAAACAATGAGTGTCTGCTCCATACGCACCTTTTCTATTCTCCAAGAACTGTGAACTTTATGGTTAGGTTTTTACTGCTCATAGATGTTCAGTAGCAAACTATTGTAGCAGTATGTGGAGGTTTGCCTGCAAACTATTAATGAGGTTTGTGGAAAGTTTAAACTGTAGTGCACTGGCCATATATAACAGTGTATTATTCGTGCGTTGTGAAGAGTGAAAGTGAAGTACTGTGAAACTTAAATGTGCACCTGTCGGCTACATCATTTAAAGTAGTCAGTGTTGTACTCCCACAACCCATTTTTCAGCCAGTGTAACAACACAGTACATCAACACCAAGGACAACAAACGAAGAAACAGTGAAGGCCAACTGTCAGATGTTGCTTGTGAGAGTGCCTTCACTCGGTTGAAGCATATGCTGCACTCATCACCCTCCCTTACATTATCTTCACTATTGCATCTACTGGTTTTGAGCACAGACGCCTGTCCATATGATGTCAGTGCTGTGTTGGCATATAGAAACAATGATGGTATAGAGTAACCCATTGCCTAAGGGAAAAGATACTGACAAACACAAACAAACAACTCACAGATAGAAACTGGTGTGTTAGTGATTGTAAATGCAATTAAGAAGTTCCCTGTCAACCCATTTGGGACAACTTTCACTTTAATCAGGGGCTATTGGCCAATATTTGTACTATTCGGGCCACATTCCAGACTTCCAAAATGAACAGCACAACGCCTCCAACGTTGGGAACCTTCCTGAGCTCCTACAATTATGCAATTACGTACAACCCAATGGCACAACATGTAAATGCAGATGCTCTATCTTACCTTCCCGAGACCAGACCTGGTCTTTGGCCAGCAGATATTCTGATGTTTCCACATGGATGAAAAAAGGAGACACACCTTGGAAGGATTTCCCTTAACAGCTGCACAGTTCACTACAGATACACACTGCAACCTGATCTTACGCCAAGTCACACACTATGTGCTCCATGGATGGCCCACATACATTTAAAAAAACAATGATTGAAGTCTGTTCACCTGGTCCCATATCTACCATTGTCTGGCAGTCATCAAAGACATCATAATAGATGCTATGGCAGTTATATGCCATATTGTCATTCTGGCCATGGGTTTTACAACTACCTAATACAGGCATTGGGAAATGGCACAGATGGAAGCCCATTGAGAAGGTTCAGCTTATAACCATGGAGGCCCTGGTGAGAAGGTTCAGCTTGCACCTGCCATCCAGCAGCAACACCCCGATCTTTTGCTGCCTGTCCAACTGTGCCTACTAGAGATAATACACAGATAATGTTAGAAATCAAGGTGCTGCTTTTAAATCAGAGTTATGCTGGTGTCTTTGTTTCCAGCTACAGTTTCATGAGTATGAAAAGTATGAGAGTGGTCATGCTACAGTTGCTTCCCACTTGCCCCCTATAACAAAAGCATGTAGGAGTGTGAGGCTAGTCATGACTTACAAGGAGAGGTCCCCAGATGTGGGGGCAACTTTTTGAAACCAGGTATCACACCCTGCAGCCATTCTCAGTTCTGGCTTCTTATTTGCGAGTAATTGACAAAAAAAAAAATATAAATAAATAAATAAATAAATTCAGGATTTTGCCTGGTATTCTGCAGCTTTTAAAAAGGAATGTTATGTACACTGGTTATGTCATATAATGGTTAAAGTATGACCCTCACATGCAGAAGGTCATACACTCAGCTCTTGTCAGGTGTCTTGAAATTGTTAAATATGTATTGAAAAGACTTTGATCATTATTTTTATTCAATTAATTGACTTAAATGTAAAATTTTTATTTCTGTTCCTCTGTTACATCATCATATTAATTTTTTCAATTGCTCTCATTTTTCTTCCTATCATTCTTTTTCCATTTGGAATCTTTGTGCATGTAAATTTAATTATTTTGATTTATCTAGCAAAATATTTAAATGTTGGAAAATGTTGATCTACCTGTTAAGAAACAAAAGACAGAAATAGTCTGTTATGTTGACTGAGCTTACAGTCACTACTGAGCTGAAGTTGTTTTGATCTGACACTTTATATTGAACAGATGAGGTCCAGCAAAAATCTTGTATGAAGATGGATTTATGGAGACAATAATAAATAGGCCCTGATTATGACTGACCAATTCTCAAATTACTTGACAATACAGGGTATAACAGATCAGAGTTGGGGTTACTGCTCATGCTACGATGTCTCAATGGCTATTAAGCTTAGGATGGGTGAAACAATTGTCAAAGACCAAGGTTCAAATTGCGTGTCAGAACTAATGACACAACTGAGCAGACTTATTGCAAACAAAAAAACTGCCAAGGACTTTTCCTTGGTGGGAGGACTGGTATAAGGTGCACTCAGTTTTGTGATGCCAATAAAGTAAATATTTGAATGAGAAGTAGCAGTTCCTTAGTCTGAAAAGTCAGCAAAGCAGCTGGGAGAGCAGTGTGCTGACCACATGCTCCTCCATACCACACCCACATGAGCGCAAGGCAGAGGATGACATGGTGGCCTTCATGACGTGGATAAGAGGCTTGGTTTTTGTGCAGGAAGGGAATGTGGTGAAACATGAACCAGATATAGAAGAATGGGATGTCTGACAATATATTGAGAGATTGCTATATTTCTCAGTGATCAGTCCTCTGAACACTGCCCTCAGGAATCCCTGCAGGTCATGGCCACTGGCATTTGCACAAGACAGCAATAGTACCTGGCAACTATCATGCGCAGCTGCAATCATGTTCCAGAGTATAAGTATTACAGTAGCATGAATATAGTGAAAAGTGACTTTGTGACTGCCTTTCCACCAGAGACTATAAATACAACATGGAATTATGGAAGTGTAATCCTTCACACTCTTTATACAGCAGCATGTGTTTCTTTTACATTATCAGTGCACTCTTAATACTCAGTTAGTGGTAATAAATAACTGCTCTCCATGTACATACAAACAGAGCTGTGGCAAAATTATCAGTTTAACATAACTCATGAGTATTATGCTGCAATGATCTTTTCTGTGCTCTTGCCAGTCAGTATGAAGAATTCTTCACATAGCCTACCACTTACTTCCATAAAGACTAGTCCGCTAGGAAGCTCTGTTGGCACCTGCGATTTCAGCACTTTGTCAACAACTACCACTCTTGTGGTTACACTGCAGATGACTACATGAAAGTAGCTGAGAGTGTTGACTGAGCTCTTATGGCCACTCAGTAAGTCACTGACCACTGCAAGCTGAACCCGATTGGTGTTCATCCACTGGGGTGGTGGTAGCCCAAAGAACTGGATTCTTAGATGTCTTGCTGTATTTGAATAGGTCATCAGGAGTCTTGTATTACAGTGTATTCAGCATTGAATAAATGTACCAAAATCGCCACTGTCTGGTGATTTGCTGGTCACAGTTCGTCAAACAAGGGATGCCAGCCATCTGAGTTCAACTTTAGACCACCTCATTGAAGCTGTCACCGCCATCAAAGTCATAACTGCTTACCAGGATCTGCTGTCGTGTGAATCCCAAACATCTTCCAAATCATCGTCTACTGGTGAGCTGGTTCACTTCACAAAAGTATGTAAAATTTTCATTTTGTGTGTTCAGTGCCAGGTTGAAACTGATAATCAATCAAATAAGTAACTTTGTTGCCTTTATTACAAGTGTTGTGTTCATAACTGCAACTCTACAATGCTTACTTAAGTAATCAAGCGAACAATCTGTCATTTTATACTGCTGGAATGACAAGTATCATGTATAGGAGAAAAAAATATTGTGTTACTGTAGTTTATTGCCTTTTTTTCCAAGTAATTCTTATTTGTCTAATGATAAGATTGCAACATGCAACAAGCAAGGTTCACCATGACACAGCATTTTTTTCCTTTCTTATTTTATGAAATTACAGACAGCACTTGTGCTCACACATTCTGTAAGTGGCAGCATAGAACTGGAAGGCAAGTCTGTTACTGAGGACTGAACAGTGTCCAATGACACAACAACTTTTAATTTCAATATCAACAAGAAATTGTTGCAGCACTGTATTTTATCATTTGCCATCAGTATATTTTCTAAATGTCTCCAAAGTGCAACTACTGTCATAAAGCAAGAACACAGAATTGAAAATAATGGGAAGGATGACACTATAAACAAAGGGAAATTTACATTTCAAGTCATTAAATTCTTTGAGTGAGGCAGTTAGAAAATGAAGAGAAAATGAAGGTGATTGTTGAAGATTAAAAGTCAACTTTAATCAAATTTGATATTTCACTGAAGAACACAGGTGAAGACAAATTGTAGAGCCATCAGGAACAGAAAAAGGAACAAAAAGTTTGTTTTTCTTCCCTTTCTCTTCATAATGTAACTCCGCATAATTGGTATAAGACATGAGAGTGGGATTGCGTATGGACAGTTAGTTGTTAGTTGCATGTTCTGTGGCTCATAATTGCAACCTCTTGCTATGTTATGGAACAAATTGGTTTTACACCACAGTAAATCTTCCCAGCTCGTGGTCTTGCAGTAGCGTTCTCGCTTCTTGTGCACGGGGTCCCGGGTTCGATTCCCAGCGGGGTCAGGGACTTTCTCTACCTCGTGATGACTGGGTGTTGTGTGTCTTTCATCCATCATCATTGACTCGCAAGTCGCCGAAGTGGCGTCAACTAAAAGGACTTGCAATCCGGCGGCCGAACTGCCCCACATGGGGCCTCCCAGCCAACAATGTCATACGATCATTTCATTCCATTTTTTTTCCAGCAAAAAATATGGCAATGTGTTGACCATTTACATGATTTATTAGTCTTTAGAGGCAAAAGTGATGAATCTAAGTGGAATTTTTATATTTTATGAAGTTGCCAACACCGTTAATAGTTGTAGTTCATTACTGATAACATGACGTAATATCTTTATTTTTTTTTTTTTTGTTTATTTTTGGTAGCAAAGATGTGATGATTCTGGGATAACTGCTAAGTAAGAAGTCAACAAAGAAGTCTTAAGCAGGCCAAGTTGCGTGTGTTCTTGGTGATTTAAAATCAAATGGTTCAAATAGCTCTGAGCACTATGGGACTTAACATCTATGGTCATTAGTCCCCTAGAACTTAGAACTACTTAAACCTAACTAACCTAAGGACATCACACACATCCATGCCCGAGGCAGGATTCGAACCTGCGACCGTAGCAGTCGCGCGGCTCCGGACTGAGCGCCTAGAACCGCTAGACCAAGTTAGACTAAATATCGTCAAGCAACATCTTTTGGGAACTGCCCCAAATATTACGTTACAGCAGTTATATTTGGTGACCCCGACGTGATAATAAGAAGATATGACGACGAACAGGAGCGTTTCCGAAGATCGCCTGGAAGCAAACAAGGTTAGCATCAAAATTCCACCTTTTTGGAGTGAAAAACCCGAAATATGGTTCTATCAAGTAGAAGCACAGTTCAACATTTGCAAAATTGTCACAAAAGAAACTAAATTTAACCACCTAGTGTCACAATTAGAACCAAAATACATCGAGAATATTTGGGACATTATTTGCGGCACAGATGCGTTTAAATGTTCGTTGGCTAAGGAACGTCCACTTCATATTTTCAAAGAAAGTGAAGATAAGCGTATTAAGAGATTAGTTACTGGAATTGATTTGGGAGACCGAAAACCTAGTCAGTTATTACGCAAAATGCAAGCCTTGGCAGGTGTAGATGTGTCAGAAAAAGTCCTAGACACTTTGGCTAGAAAAACTTCCGGATTCTATAAGGAACATTTTAATTGTCAGTGACGAGGGACTCGAAAAGGTGGCTATAATGGCTGATAGAATAACAGAAATAAATCCCCGTAACGAATTGTTCGTCACAAAAAGTGGTGCTTGTAGCCAACAGGATGTTTCGATAACAATGAGTGACTTGACGACAAGAATTTCTGGGCTAGAGCAACAAATGGCCGCGATGTCAACTGGTTATCGAGGCAGGTCTCGTAACACAAGCTGTGAGCGTCAATGTAAAAGAAGTTGTAGTAAGTCTCGAAATAAATACAATCCCAAGGGCAAGTACTGTTACTACCACTTTCGCTTTGGGCAGAACTGCAAGCCTGAAAAATGCACACCTCCATGTAGCTGGACTGACAAGGGAAACGCGACCCAGCAGCTGAATTAGCGGCAAGTTCTGCTGCCCAAGTCCATTGCCGCAAAACCCTCTTATTTGCAACCGACAAAAAAACGGGATTGCAATTTTAAGTCGACAGTGGGGCGGATGTTTCTATAATTCCCGCTCACGCAAATGTTAATGGTGAGTCACCATGTAAATTGTATGCTGCAAATGGTACCGAAATTCCTACATACGGAATCGAACTTCGTACTATTGATCTGGGACTGCGACGTCAATTTCAATGGCCATTTATAGTTGCAAAGATCAATAAAGCTATATTGGGTGCCGATTTTTTGAATAAATTTCAATTATTAGTAGATGTCCATAATAAAAGATTAATAGATGATGTAACCAAGCTCAATGCTGAGGGTAAAGTTATGCCAATCTCAGAGGAAAACGTCCTGAGCACCATGAGCCAAAACACAAAATTTACAGATCTACTGTTACAGTATCCAGACATAGCTAAACCTAACTTGGTACCTAGCGAAATTAAACATGACGTCAAACACTATATTACCACTGAAGACCCGCCTGTGTTTTCTAGGGCAAGACAATTAGACCCAAAGCGAATGGCGATGGCATGTTAGACAATGGCATCATTAGACCATCTAAATCTGCATGGGCAAATCCTCTCTATATTGTACCTAAGAAGGATGGCTCAATACGTCCGTGTGGAGATTATAGACGGCTAAATAAAAGAACAATCCCAGACCATTATCCTGTACCTAGAATAGAAGATTTCCATTGTATTCTTCAAGACAAAAACATATTTTCTAAAGTCGATCTCATTAAGGCCTATTATCAAATACCTATTGCTGTATAAATTTAATGTCATGAGCTTTGGCCTGTGGAATGAACCTTCAACATTCCAGCGATTCATTAATGAAGTTATGTTTGGGCTAGATTTTGTGTTTCCTTACCTTGATGACATTTTAATCGCCTCATCCAGTATTGAAGAACACCGAACACACCTGAAACTAGTCCTGGAGCGATTGTCTAATTACGGACTTTGAATCAACATATCAAAATCAACCTTTGGAGTAAATGAAATTGAATTCCTGGGGTACTGGGTAACATCAAAGGGATCCCGTCCACTACCTGAGAAAGTGCAAGCAATTTTACAGTATAAATTACCTGACAAACTGCATGAGCTCCGCAGATTTCTTGGCATTGTCAACTACTACCATCGCTACCTTAAAGATGCAGCACAGACTCAAGACTATCTTAAGGGAGCAAGAAAGAAGGATAATAGACAAATTCAGTGGACTGAAGAAGCAAAGAAAATGTTTGAGAAATCTAAACAAGATATAGCAAATGCTGCATTATTGGCTTTTCCTAACTCTGAGTAACCCCTAGCATTATGTACAGACGCATCAGACATTGCTGTTGGTTCTCTGCTCCATCAACTGGAAAATGGAAACTGGAGACCTGTTGCATTCTTTTCACAGAAACTGAGTAAATCACAGAAGGATTACAGTACCTATCACCGAGAATTATTGGGAATTTACCTTTCTGTAAAAAAGTTTAAGCATTTACTGGAAGGAAGAGACTTCATAATCTTCACTGACCATAAGCCACTCACATTTGCTTTCAAGCAAAACAATGATAAGGCATCTCCTCGACAGATGAGACGGTTGCAGCACATTTCACAATTTTCAACCGATATTCGTCACGTCAGTGGCCATGACAATATTGTTGCAGATGCCCTATCCAGAGTTGATGAAGTAGTAATACTGGACTATGATGAAATTGCCAAAAACCAGCAACAAGATCAAGAACTACAGCAACTCCGAACTGAGAACAACTCCTTGAACTTCAAGTCATATCAACTTCCATCAGGGAAAACATTGTGGTGTGACACATTCACTGCAAATATCAGACCCTATATTCCTCAACCTTTTCGTTATCAAATATTTCTTCATTTTCATGGTTTAGCTCATCCTGGCATAAAGACAACAGTTAAACAGTTGAGTAGCAGAGCCATTTGGTCAAACATCAAAAGTGATGTGCGACAGTGGATTAAATCCTGTGTCAGTTGTCAGAAAACCAAGGTCACTCACCACACAAAACCACCGCTAGAGAAGTTTGAAGAACCTGATGAATGTTTCAGTGTTGTACACATTGACCTCATCGGACCTTTTCCTCCTCCTAATGGCATGACTTATTGTTTAACTTGTATTGACCGTTTCAAATCTTGGATGGGAGTCATACCACTTGAAGATATTTCAGCTGAAAAAGTGGCAACAGCCTTCTACCAGCACTGGATTGCAAGATTTGGTGTACCATCACAGGTAATCACTGACCAAGGAGCACAGTTTAGATCGCAGTTGTTTAATAATTTGGGCATAGTATGTGGAATGAAAATTTAGCACACAACGCCATATCATCCTCAATGCAATGGCAAAATTGAGCGACTGCATAGAACTCTGAAGTCTGCAATCAAGGCCAATAACAGTTCTAATTGGACAGAAATTCTGCCTACTGTTTTATTGGGGTTGCGCACTGCAGTGCGAGAAACATGGAACCATTCCACTGCACAGATGGTATATGGAAAAACTATAAGACTTCCTGGTGAATTTTTTGAAGAGCCCACTACAAATATTGACCTTGATTCATTTGTATCTAATTTGCAAAAGTAAATGCTTCATCTGAAACCTAGTAGGACTGCACAAAGCAAAGCAAGATCAGTATTTGTTCGAAAAGATCTGCAAACCTGTTCCCTTGTCTTCCTGAGATGTGACAGGCTTAGGAAACCATTAGAACCTACATATGATGGTCCCTTTCCTGTCATTTCAAGACGTGAAAAATATTTCACTATTAAAAGGAAGTGCAAACACATAAATGTGTCGTGGACAGACTTAAACCACCTTATCTCCTGCAAGAAAAATGGGAATCAGAGAAGGAACTTCCAAACTTTTCCAAGGACACTGAACCACAACATCCCACAGAGGAACCATCTCCAAATATCAAGAGTGTCGAAGTCAGGACGGATTATAAGGTTCACACCTCGATTCTTAGAGCAGTTATCTTTGTGGAGAATTAATAAAATATCATACCAGACATTGTAAAAAGGTTTGTAATTATTTTGTATCATATCTTTTGTCATTCCAATATGTTTTTTATTGTTTAATGTTAATGTTGTGCTGTTTTTTTTTTTTTTTTAAGAAAATACCTTCATCACCATGTATTAATTTGTAACCATGTTACTGGTGGGGGAGTAGTGTAGAGGCAACAGTGATGAATCTAAATGGAATTTTTATATTTTATGAAGTTGCCAAGACCGTTAATAGTTGTAGTTCATTACTGATAACATGATGTAATATCTTTAAAAAAATTTTATTTTTTGTTTATTCTTTGGTAGCAAAGATGTGATGATTCTTGGATAGCTGCTAAGTAAGAAGTCAATAAAGAAGTCTTAAGCAGGCTAAGTGGCGTGTGTTCTTGGTGATTTAAAATTAGAGTAAATATCGTCAAGCAACATCTTTTGGGAACTGCCGCAAATATTACGTTACAGCAGTTATAAGTATTTTTCCCCATTTTATGCTCATACAGTGATTTATACTTAACCATGTTCAGTGTCTCTCTTAAACACATTCAATCATACTACCACACACTCTGAAATTCTTCTGTGGTGTAGAAGGAGGTGTCTAGTGGATGCGATTTCACTTTGTGTTTGAATTAATTTTACTGTCTATAAAATTTTCTACATCACTGAGCAGGTGGTCAAACATTTTTATTCCTAAAAACTCCACCCCTTTCTATGCCACACTAAAGTTGAGTAATGGGATAATTGGCAATATTATATTTGTGAATGTTACTGTGGTTTTCAAACTGTGGTTGTTGACAACAAACCTCATAACTGTTGTCAATATGCCTAACTGTTTAAAGAGATGTCTGCAACAGGTTCCTGAGCAAACACCACCTAGTTACCCTCGTAACATGCTTTTGTGTAACAATTATTTTATCAGTGGTGAGTTACCCCAGAATATGATGCTGTAACACAATAGTGAATGGAAAAGTCAGTCAACTTTTCGACATTTTCATCTGTAAAATACAATATTCTTCGTAACAAAAAAGTTGCTGCGTTCACACTGCGCGCCAGGACGGAATGTATTGGCCCAGTCTACGCAGTGCGAGCTGCTATCCAGGGTGTTCATACCACATTCTAATAAATACAGTCATGACACACACTGCTGTGAAAGTCGCTACTGTTTGACAGCGGTTCGCTCCAAGCGGTGAGAAAGCAATCAAACGCGTCGTAAGGATAATGTTTTCTTTTTGTAAATAAATTTCCTACGTAATTAACATAACAGTTGTTTTATCTTGCATTCCATGCATTAGTAAGTTATCAAGAGACATGAAGTATGTTAAAATACACGTACAAACAGCCAACTCACACTGATTCAGTAATTTACAACTCATTCATGAAGAAATATATTCAAATATGTCAATTATGCAGCTTATTCCGCTGGAAGCAAGAGAATATAAACACATTTCGTGCATGCGAAGCACATATATCTGTTTTTTTCTGTTGTTATTATCATAGGCACTTTCCTTGACACTTAAAAAACTTTTATGGAGTCCAGTGATTCACCGTTTCGTACACTTCACTAACTTTCTAAAACACGAATATTTTTGTAAATATATAGCACTGAAAAGACTGAAATTATATTTAAATAAATCCTAAACATTAAAGGAACAAAAGGTAAAAAATCGCTGTCGCACACAGTTTGATTAATAAGTGAAATAGCTAATATAAGCTTACTTTGAATAAGGCTGAGTTCATTAAATGAAAACAATATCTCAAAGTTAATGCTTTAGTACATTTAATAAAGTTAATACAGTATGCCTAATACTTTCAGTCAAAAAGTATGTAAATAGCGTGTTTTAATTGGGTCAGACACCCTAAAAATATTTAAGTATTTGAAAATAACCAACACAATAATATAGAAATACAGTACTAAACTAGTGCTAATATTTCGAACCTGAAAATTTAACATTATGTGTGTATTTAGGTCTCTATTTTATAAAGATTTTTAATATTGCTTAAATGCCATTATTAGGGCTAGAGCGTCTCTAGAAAGGTGCAAATGTCGACCGTCTGACTGGATTACTGACTATGAAGTCGTTGGTGACTGGTTGGATATCCAATTCATTCAAAACATCTCGGTGGGCATGAAGAACAGCCAAGTTGTTCAATCGCTTCTGTCCCATTCTTGATCGGAGGTATGACTTCAGACATCTAAGAGCGTTAAATGATCGTTCTGCTGTTGCTGTCGTGATTGGAACTACTTGGAGAAGCTTAAGGCACTTCACTACTTCACACAACATTTTTCCAACTGCAGGCTCTAGTGTAATGTACTTTCTTATATCACGCATGTTTTTTTAAGACCAGTTGTTTTTTATTAGCGATATCGGCTACCATATTCAAGTGTAAGCGCAGTCTCTCAATGTCTAGATCTTTTTTGAAAAACTCAGTTGATCTTTTTCAAATTTGTTTCATCTCTGTTTACTAAAAGCAAGCACTCTTGTTCAACTGCAATGACCTGTGTGAGTCCAGTTGAAGCAAACTGCTCAGTAATACAAGACTGCACCGTTTCACAAACTTCAATGTAAATAACATTGTAGTATTCCCTTAGGATTTTGAAAGTGTGCGGCGAGCTGGCTTCGTTGTTTTCATACTTCTTTGGTATACTTCGATTCCAAGGAAGCGAAGGATCATCAACTTGTGAAGATTTTTCTTTTTAACACAATTCCCAAAAGTGTTCAAAACTATCACGCCTTCCAATCAATATACAAATCAAGCCCTCTTATATTTTTTTCAGATCAGAAACACTTAGATGAGGGCACTGAATTTTTCATTGACATTCTCTACTGGGTTCATTGCATGGGAATAGAGACGTAAAAAGAAATAAGTCTTGAATTGTCACATTGACTCAAGGTAGCCTGCACATTTGTAACCTGCCTCTGTTTTGTCCTCTGCAGAAAATGTTTCAAAAAACTCTAGAAGTTCTTCAAAGTTTTTCAATATTCTCAAGACACTAGAAGCTTGCATAGTCCATCGATTTGGTCAAATGTGTCGTAGATCAGCTTGGTCGTTGGTGCTCTCGCGGTGTATGCCTCTGAAAAGTTCCATCCTTTTGTTGGATTCCCTTACGGTGCTTATTAAATCCTTGGTTAAAGCCATAATATCCCTCATAGACGTAAGATGGCGGAGACTGTCTGCAACTGCCAAGTCTAAACTGTGAACAGTGCACTGCACATATATATCCAAAACTAACTTTTTTAAGTCCTTTGAACCTACCTCTCATATTCGAGGCACCACCATAGCACTGTCCTCTTAAGTTATCCATTAACAAATCAAGATGAGCAAAAACGTCTTTTAAAATACTAAACAGAGTTTGTGATTCAGTGTTGGGTTCTCGTATAAGCCAATAAAGTCTTCGTTGATGATTAAGGAACCATCAACAGTATGAATACTAAATGATACTTGTTCGTGTATCGAAGACTCACTTGTATCATCAACCATAATAGAAAAAATGTTCAGTTTTCTTGATTGAAGCCAATACCTTTCTCAAGACAGACTTTCCTAGTAGATCAATGATCTCATTTTGAATATCTTGGGACGTCCACTTATACCCCGAACGCCCTAACCAATCTTTAAACTCAGGTGTGGCATCCTTTCAGATTTGAAAAAAAAATTGAGTTTGTATCTTCTTGCCCTTTAATTGCTAGTTCTTGTTGGCATAGAAATTGCATGTTAGTAAAAATTGTCTCAAGAGCTAAACGGCCTTTCATCACATCATTTTCTAACTGTTCATTCAATTCACACTTCGGTTAGTGATAGAATTTAGTTTCAGAATATCTTCTTTATGCGTAAACTATTTTCATGAAGACGGAATTTTTCCAAAGCCTTTTTCCAGTTAGAAAACCCTACGCAAGTAAATGCATCTTCTATTTTTGAAGAAAATTGTAATAGATTTTTAGCATCTGCCTCTTTGCATGTTTTGCAAAAAAAATTTCCGGTAGATGATTCATATTCTATTCATGTATATTTGATCAACCAAGACATCTGAAATGATCTTGCCTTACCGGATTGTCCAGGTTTCGGCTGTGAACAGTTCTCGCCTGAAGATGACGAAGCAACTGACAACACAGTAATTGTTGGAGGTTGACTTGCAGTATCATCAACCTCCAATCGCGCCTTTCTGGTAACAAATTTATCGATTGCAACCTTAATTTACAATACACCAAGAGACTAAAGTAAAAGAATAAAATATAGTCATATAAAACAGTCCACTAGACACTAAAGTCAGAACACTAAACACGTTTGCAGCATGCACTGAACAAAACTATCCACACTGAATGACTGTGACAGCAGGGTGGGCTTTATATAGCTGCAGCGTCATAATGTCTCGAAGCATCAACGCGACACAAGGCAGAGGATTCCAAGCGCTTCTGCTTCAGTCCTTCTGATGTCGCTCTGGCCATAGTGCTAGCCCGCCAGCACCAGACTTTACCCGAAGGTTCGAGCAGCGGGACAAATTCTATGTGTGCCCACAGCACCGTAACACTATCATGATTCACACAACTCATTTTCAGTTAACCTGCTTACTACCGTAATAATTATTTGTTTTAACTCATTACTGAATGTATTTTAAAAGGTAACCATCATCAAACAA
The DNA here is from genome assembly GCF_023864275.1 of Schistocerca cancellata. Taxonomy (NCBI): domain Eukaryota; kingdom Metazoa; phylum Arthropoda; class Insecta; order Orthoptera; family Acrididae; genus Schistocerca; species Schistocerca cancellata. The sequence goes on from NC_064626.1 coordinate 311,571,813, forward strand.
GGAAAATAAAAAATTCGAACATAATTTTGTGATTTTACAAAGCATAATATAACTAATAATTTTCTTAAATGTAATGTTAATAATTTGAATCCCTTTTAAAAATTCTCTGTTTTGCATATGGCAGAGTCTTTAATGCAACATAAATAAACATGAAAACACAAAACATTAACGTTAAGTAATTATTGATAAACTAGCATTCAGATAGGCTTACTGCACATCTCATAAACTAATACATTTATATGTTTTTTTTTTTCATAAGCTAATAACGAAATTAATGCTTCGATAGATTTTGTATTTCTTATTGAGGAACTAATGGAACAAGAACTGTAAACGTTTTTAACCTGAAAAAATACCTCATGAAAAATCAGAGCCCTCCAAATCACAATTTTTCACAACAGTGTTTGCAGACCTGGGAACAGCATTCCGTGCGTTTTGGTCTCTTGCAGATGTAGCAAACATGTGAAGTCTTCCTTATCTTGCTGGCTGGGCAGATTCTGCATGTTTTCCTATTCCTAGGACATAATTCTGCTTTCAATGCTTCTTCTGTTGGAGCATCGGGCCTAAAATCTGGTGGGTCATTAGTCGTAACTCCTGCAGAAGTCATGGATTCTGTTAGCTTTTGCATATGTTTCAGCACGAGACTACAGGCCAGCTCTTTTTGGAAGATACCTCTGTCGACAGGAGCTTCATCTGATCCCTCTTCTGAAGAACATATACATTTACTGTGCTGGTGTCCATTAAACAGTAGGATAAACACATCGGGCAACATCGAGTTCTTCGACTGCAGGAGTATGTGGAGCACTTTTTGTCAAGTTCATTGACACCTCCTTTCGTGGCGTTGTAGTATGA